>NW_027417355.1:0-26881 GCF_009905375.1 Apium graveolens
AACGCTTTTATTCCGGGTTCTTTTCTAAGATAGATAACAACTTTACTTTTGTCATCTAATTTTTTATGGTTGTACCTGGCACTCTTATGTACGCCACGCACCTGAACACCTTTATATGTTCAACATGAAGTTTCTCACCACACTAGGATTTGTAGGGAGTAATTCCAGTAACAGCCCAAGTCGGAAGTCTATTTAGTATATAAATGGAATGCCTAATTGCTTCTCCCCAGAAATAATTCGGCATCTTTGTTTCCTTCAGAAAGCTCCTGGACATCTATATCATTGTTCGATTACATTTTCACAACCCTGTTCTGATGGGGAGAGTAAGGCGCCGTCAAATGTCGAACTATACCTGCTTCTTCACAATATGAGTTGAAATCCTTAGACATGAGTTCACCTCCCTGTCCGTTCTAAAAATCTAATTTTTTCTTTCTTGAGTTTCTACCAATGCACGATATTTCTTAAATGTTCCAATAGCCTCGTCTTTACTCTTTAATAGGTACACCCACATTACTCGATTCCAATCATCAATTAAGAAAAACACATACATGTTCCTCCCTGGTGTACTTGGCGAAATCGGACCATAGAGATCGCCATGGATAAGTTCCAACACTCGTTTCGAGCAAACTTTTGATTGGGAGGGAAATGATTTCTTTGTTTATTTTAAGATTAAACAACCAGTCCATGTTTCCTTAGGATGATCAATCTTTGGCAGTCCATGTACCATATTTAAAGTCGACATTTGCTTCATGCCTTTGAAATTCACATGACCAAACCGAGAATTCCATAACCAATTCTCTTACTCCAGTTTCGATAGTTGGATTCTAGCATCATTATTTTCCAAGATAATTTCATATAACCTATTTTCAGATTTTTTACCTTCATCATTAGCTCCCTCTTGGGGTTTCGAACCCATAGAAAATTACCTTTAAGAGCTACAATGTTTCCTTCTTCGGACAATTGTCCGAGACTACTAATATTATTGCATAAGAAATAGCTCATCTCTGTTCTTATATTTGAAAGCTACTGATCCTCTTCCCTTGATATAGACTACAGACCCATTACCAAACTTCACACGTCATGTCACATTTTCATCCAAAACACTGAACTTTGATCGTTGACCCATCATATGATTGCTCGTTCCATTGTCCAAATACCATAAGTTTGACACCGTCTCTTCCTTTGTTTTTTTTATTTTAGGCACTAAGATTTCTTCATCAATCAACATCACGGCCACCTTGTCTTCTGTGATTTCATTTAAGAAAAGAGTTGGTTCATCGTCAGGAATTTATGTAATATTGGCTTCTTCTTTGTTCTCACTCTCCTGTCTTGGTTTTCGACACCGCGACGTAGTGTCCGTAAGCTGTAATAACCCCAAAATTTTTCAACTTTTTGTAACCCTTGTGAATAGTGTTTTAGCTGAATGAGAAAACTTTTCACGCCACACTATGTAGGGGTTCTGTTATGGATATTCTGGGATTTTATTAGTACTATATGAAGTATATAAGTGTATGTAAATATCGTCAGAACCCAATTCCGAACACTTTGGTTTTTCCCGGAAATCCACGAGATACGGAGAGAATTGAGTATAAGGTAACAGGATAAAAAGGATTTAAATTAAAGGATTATAATAGAGGATCATAAAAAGGAATATAATGTATTGAGAAAGGTTAAGGGAACCTAAGTAATAAGATCCCGGGTATGATCCTTCAAACGATAAACGAGAACGAAAGTTAAGCGAACCGTACAACAGATCAGCGGTCATTAGGCAAATGATTAGGAAGTTAATCAAGGGATTAGTGGGAATGATGTCATCCAACCAATAGAAAGAAGACAAGGAAGGGAGGATGACATCATAAGGGTGACATAGGCATGACATGGAAGGAAGGAGGTGTGGTAGCTTTGTAACCACACAAATTCAAGGGCAAAAGAGTAAATGACTAAATCAAACACAAAAACACATCAACCAAGCCAAGTAAAATCACTTTTCATCAAAAATCAAAAGCAACCAAGGTGTGTTCTTGAAGCTCTCGGCTTTTACTATTCATAAGGCAAGAAGAATTCAAAATCAAAGATCTAAGCATCCTTAATTGGTAAGAAAATTCCCTAACCATCTTTATGCTTAGTTATGGCTATATCATGAGTTTAAGCCATTAATTCTTTCTCTAGCTTCTTCATTTAATCAATGAAGAAGACAATGAATAGTGTTTTCAAGTTTTTAACTTGAACTTTTCTTGTTTTTCTTGAAGATCCAAGCTTTCCTAAGGCTTCTCCAAGCTTCTTAGGGCTTCCTAGCTCCACCCACCAATCCAAGGAAGGTATACCATTTTCAAACCCTAGGTTCATATATATTATAAGTGATTTTGATGAGTAGGATGTTATGGTATCTTGTTGTTATGATTAGAGTTTGAGATTTGGAATGGTAGTAAAATGAAATGGTAATTTTATGGTTTTGATTTAAAGAAACTTAAGTATGATTAAAGTTAGGTTAAGCATATGTATGAATGAGTAAAATTGAATTGGTTGGGATTGTTATGATGTGATAAGGATGGGTGTTTGTTGTGTGTTGGATTTGAGGATGGTTTGTGTTGATTGTGGATAGTTTAAAAATGGGAAATCGCGTAAACATAGCCGTCGTAATGTCCGATTTTCTTTGGACTGTTTTTGTACATAGCATTAGGACCCGAGAACCCCCTGCTAGATTGTGACCACTGCCATGTTTAGATAGCTCATGTTACGAGCTTCGTTTTGATATGTAGTTCGTTCGATTCCGATTTACGGTTTAGGAGAAACGACCGTTTCAAGTAACGGCGTTTCGCGAACGAAACTTTTTCCCTCGCCTTACTTTGGAATGTAGATTAAAGACCAAAAAGGGTTATTTAATGTGTGAAACATTTATGGTAAGTGTGTTAGGCAGTTGGTAAGTCATTTGCGAAGGAATCGCTTTAAAACTCGTAAAGGTTAAATTATTAAAAATGGTGGAGCCGAGGGTACCCGAGTGACTTAAGCAAATCAGTGAGCGCAAAACTAGCATTAGAGTCTAAGTTAGCTAAAGCATAGAATTACAAGTGATTTTGGTTTAATTCCAACTTACTTGTTGTTTATAGGTTATCAGACTCGTCCCGAGCCTTTCTCACCCCCAAGTCGCTCAGGCAAGTATTCTATCCGTTATACTGTTGTTGTGGTGAATATATGTATTTGCATTATCTTGCGATAGATGCATGTTGGATATTTAGCAAATTTTTGCGATATATTGTAGCATGTGATATGGTATATATGCATGCCTGTTTCATATTCTTGAGATATATATCTGTTGGTTTATTTGATAATACCTATGCTAGAGGATAGTTGTATCTTGCATATACCCTTAGTATAGGGACCCAAAGGTGAAAATATTTTCTAAAACCGGGAGTCGAGGATCCCGAGTAGATTTTATATATATGGATATGGATATTTATATATATATATATATTTATATATATATATATGGTTATAGTTTTCCAAACTATTAATCGAATAAGATTTATTCGATAACTTTAAACTCTATTTTATATTTGAATATTATTTCGAATATTATTCGAGGGCTTATGACTCTTTTATTTATTTATCTGAATATTATTTGAATATTCATTCGAGGACTTATGACTCCTTTATATTATTATGAATATTATTTAAATATTCATTTGAGGATCTATGACTCCGATTATGTGCTGAATTATATTCTTTATTCTATTAAAGAGTAAGGTGTTAATAATCAAACTTATTTTCGATTATTCAAATAAAGATAATACTTTCATATAAGTATATCTTTGGTTATTTAATGTTTATTTCAAGTATAAGTTTTAATACTTCTACTTCAATTATTTTTATAAAGATTATTCTTTATGGGAATATTATATTAAATAATAATATTCAGTCATTTTCTAAATATTCTGGGGACTGATTTACTTCATTAAATCAGCCTTACTTCAAACACTCTTTAAAGTGTTTTCGAGTCTTCAAAATGATTTTTAAAAGTTAGAGCGGATCCCAAAACTCATTTTTTATATTTAAGATCTTCCTTTTAAAAAGGGGATTTAAATACTCGCTCAAAACCTGGGGAATCCGGCTCTGTGTGGTATTTTATATTCGCAACAAGGTTGCAGTTTTGGTAAATGAATTGATTACTTACCCAACGTTCGGGAAGTAAGTCCATCTATTGAGTCGGCATAAGCAACATGGGCTCAGTGGGCGTCCATGATAGTGTAAGTGGCTCAGTGGGAGTCCATCAAATGCATAAGTGGCTGAGTGGCAGTCCAGCATAGGTCTTAATTACGACCAGGGTGATGACCAGTGGGGAATTCGTCCATCTACTAGTAGAAAAGGTTACTAATGGGTATCTTTGCCTGATCAGCAAGATATCTAGTTTATGCCAAATTTCTTTTCCTTTCCAAAATTCATTGGATGTTTCAAACTCTGTTCATACTTTACATAACAGAGGTTCCAGGAAATGTTTTCGGGATATATATATATATGTGGATATATATATCGGGACTAAACAAAGTATCTCATAACTTTTTCATTCAATAATATTTCAAAGATTGAATCTATTCAAGTCTTAACTTGTGGTCTCATCTATGGGATGTTTTTCTTAAAACTTATAATACTTTGAACAGTGGTAGTTCAAGTAGCTTTATATATGATATAAGTGTGGTGAAGTATTGGTAACTTCATTCCTTGTTTTTACTTATATCTAGCAAGTAATTATCTTGCATATGATAGAGATGCTATTAAGTATCCATTTAGATACTTATATTATTGTTATCACTATATATATTATCTTGCGAGCTGTAAGGCTCACTCTTGCTTTATTTCTTCATCACACAACAACAGTTAGGAGAGATGGCCAGACTCCAGCAGACTCAGCGCAAGCGCGTGGTAAGCGTCCCGCGTCTTCCTGATGATGTTGTAGCTGCTATAGCTGCAGAGGTAGATCCATTGTAGTTCAGACCATCTACTTTTGAGAATCAAATTATGTATAATTATAACTTGTGGCAGATAATGGCAATTAACTATAAATTTATCAAGTAATCATTTTGGGTTGTAATAATTTTAAATTGTGGATTCAAAGACTTGTACTTATTTCAATTTCATCTCTGAGACTATAACGGGTTGTGGTGTGTGTTAGTGTGGGGTCACAGTATGAGGTTATTTATTATTAATTAAGTGAAGTGATATTGTGGAAAGAAAGACCGTGACAACCCGGATCCCCGACCCCGGATCTGGGGGTGTTACAGAAATGGTATCAGAGCTAAGCGTTATAAACCTCAGAGATGATGCGACGGTATAATAATAAACTCATAAAGATAATAAGAACTCTTGCCAAGTTCATGGTCGGACTACTTAAAGTAGTACTGACAGCTAAAACCCTTACGGGAACCCTTATAAGTATCATGATAGTAACTTAGCTCGTTTAATGTGTAGGCGCCTGAGATGGAGGACCCTGAGATGTACGAGCGTGAGCATGATGAGGCACTGCTAGATGTTGAGGATCAGGAGGAGCCTGAGATGGAGGAGGATGAGGAGGACCCCTCAGAGGAGTCAGAGACGGAGGTCATTGCTATTTCAGATGAGGAGGACCCGGATGAGGTCCCAGTAGCTGAGGAGCGTGTTGGACCTATGGTAGTGTATGCTGGTATCCCTTTACCCACACTTCCGGTGGTCAGAGCCCCTACCCCTCCACCACTATCTTGGATTCCTGATGATGACAGCTCAGAGACCCATACTTCCGAGCCTAAGCAGACCGAGGAGGCACCCTCAGCGGCTCCGGATTCACCACCTCTTGACCCTGCCCAGAGGCAGTCTTCGTTAGCTCATGGATATGTTCAGGATGTTCTGAGGACCCGAGTGGCTGTTGCCGAGGCCCGACTGGATGAGGCCAGGAGGGAGTTGGATGCAGAGAGGGCGGGTAGGCGTACCCGAGCTTATGAGACCAGGGCTTCTATACCCCGATCCTTGAGGAGGGAGCTTACGGGGATAGAGCTCACGTCCCGAGCGAGACTCAGATCTCTCCAGGGGGACAGGCATGGTAGGATCTCCAGGCGGCAGGCCGACTATATCTTCCGTCGTGCGATGGAAAGGGTTTGGGAGCTGACCCGCTCCGGTGTGTGATTCAGGATTGATGATGGAATAGTCTAGTTGTCTAGTTAGCCGAGACCTTAGTAAGAGCCAATTTTCCGGGATAGTTGACTTGTATATAGCATCCCCTTTTTCTGACTAGACAGATAGACTCTTGTGTATCACTTTTGGGACAAATGACTGTAGCACTGTGGTACTTTTGACCAGATCAAACTATGTATTTCTCGCATTATGTATATATTTGTTTCCTTTCGGTTCAGTTCCATAGTGACGGGATCACTGTTTTTATCATATTTATTACTGCACTTCGTATTAGAACTTTCTTAAAATAATAGAATTGCGATATACGTTCTCCCCATTATAAGAGCTGTGCAAGGCACAATGTTGTATATGATTGTGACCTAACGTTGAAATTTCCCAATAATTGTTTTTATTATTATCAGAATCATGCCGCCAAGAAAGATTGGAACTAGGGCGAACCCTGGGTCTGAGGACCAGGGAAGCCATAATCAGGACAATAGAAACCAAGAACACAGTGAAGAGGAAGATGAGGATTATGTGGAACAGGATGACTCCCTGTATGAAGAGGAAGAGGAAACATATGATGTTGAGGGATTTGAGATAGAGGCTGAAGAAGGAGAAACCGAGGTTGAGCAACCAGTACCAAACCCAGGCATGGATCCCATGGGTCAGTTTATGCAACTCCTAAGACAGAATTTGGAACGTCAACCCAACCCACCCCCTCAAGGAAGTAACAATGCTGTGGCAAACTCTTTCAGGGCTTTTAAGTCCCTTAAGCCCCCTGAGTTCCACGGATCAGCCGACCCAGTTGAGGCAAGGGCATGGTTAAAGGAAATGGAGAAATCTTTTGAGATTTTGAGTATCGATGAGGCACAGAAAACTGTATTTGCTACCTACCTTCTGAAAGGAGAAGCTAACTATTGGTGGGAGGCCAAGAAAAACATGGAGACAGATGCTATAATAACCTGGGAGAGATTTAGTCAGTTGTTTCTGGGAAAGTATTTCCCGAGGTTTATGGAAAACCAGATGGAGCTCAAGTTCTTGGAGCTAAAGCAGAATAACTTGTCTGTAGCAGAGTACGAAGCGAAATTTACTGAGTTATCAAGGTTTGTGCCGGAGTTTGTGAGCACCGAGGAAAAGAAAGCTAGGAGGTTTCAGCAGGGACTGAAACCATGGATTCAGAATAGGGTGGCAATCCTTGAGCTTACGGACTATGCCACTCTGGTGCAAAAAGCAACGATTGTAGAAGTTGGAAGTGAGCAGATGCAGAAGGAAAGAGAGAAGAAAGGAATAAAGAGGAAAAGTATGAGCATGGGTGGAGGTTCCGCGGGAAGGAGCTTCCCAACTAGGTTTAATCGAGGAGCAGTGTCCCTGCCAGGAAGGAACACTGGGTTTAAGCGACCAATGAGTGTGAGTGTGAGCCAGGGCGGCCAGAAGTCAAGAATGTCCTATTCCAACCAGTCTCGACCCCCATTGCCAGCCTGTAACATATGTGGAAGGAATCACACTGGGGAGTGTAAGGAAAGGCCAGTAACCTGCTTTAAGTGCGGTCGGGAAGGCCACTATTCAACTAAGTGCCCATCATCAACCCCTGCCGTTGTTCCAACCACCAATTGTCATCAGTGCGGACGCCCAGGTCATTGGAAGAAGGAATGCCCAATGAACAAACCAGCAGCTTCGGGAGCAAGCAGGGCTGCTTCTAATAAGCCACCTACTGCGAGGACTTTCAACATGACAGTCCAGGATGCTATGAAAGATTCAGATGTTATAGCAGGTACCCTTTCTCTAAATTCAGTCAGTGCAAATGTTTTATTTGATTCGGGAGCAACTAAATCTTTTATATCAAAGGACTTTGCGCGTAAGTTAAGACTTAAGGCTAAACCCTTGATAGAACCCTTACAAGTAGAAATAGCCAATCATGAAATTATTCCTGTTAACCAGATTCACCCCGCCTGTGAGATAGGCATAGGGGAGCAATCTTTCAGTGTTGATCTGATTCCTTTTGAATTAGGGGAGTTTGATGTAATTTTGGGAATGGACTGGCTATCTAGCAATGATGCTCAGATAGACTGTAAAGGGAAGAAAGTTAAGCTAAATATCCCTGGGAAGAAAGAAGTTATATTTAGAGGAAAGAGGCAGACGCAGAAATTTTTGACTATGGCCCAGGCCAAGAGGATGCTACGAAAAGGAAGTGAGGCTTACCTAGCCTATGTGGTGGACACACAGAAGGAGGTGCCCAACTTACAAGATATTCCAGTAGTCAACGAATTTGAAGATGTATTCCCCCAAGACCTTCCGGGATTACCACCCGATAGAGTGATTGAATTTGCTATTGAGTTGGCCCCAGGGACGGCGCCAGTTTCAAAAGCACCTTACCGGTTAGCCCCGTTAGAAATGAAGGAATTAGCTATCCAATTGCAGGAACTCTTGGATAAGGGGATGATAAGACCCAGTGTGTCTCCGTGGGGAGCACCAGTTTTATTTGTTAAGAAGAAAGATGGGAGCATGAGGTTGTGCATAGACTATCGAGAGTTGAACAAGCTAACCATAAAGAACAGATACCCATTACCTAGGATAGACGATCTGTTCGACCAGCTAAAGGATGCTGTTTATTTTTCCAAGATTGACCTGAGAACTGGATATCACCAACTAAAGATTAAACCCGAAGATATTTCCAAGACAGCGTTCCGTACCAGGTATGGGCATTATGAGTTCTTGGTAATGTCCTTTGGATTAACCAACGCCCCAGCGGCTTTCATGGATTTAATGAATAGAGTATTTAAGAAGTACTTGGACAAGTGTGTGATAGTTTTTATCGATGATATTTTGATCTACTCAAGGACTGAGGCAGAACATGCAGAGCATTTGAGGATAGCTCTAGGAATACTCAGAGAGGAGCAGTTATATGCCAAATTCTCGAAGTGTGAATTCTGGCGGAATGAAGTACAGTTTTTAGGACATGTGATCAATAAAGAAGGAGTATTGGTCGACCCCT
This sequence comes from Apium graveolens, assembly GCF_009905375.1. Classification (NCBI taxonomy): domain Eukaryota; kingdom Viridiplantae; phylum Streptophyta; class Magnoliopsida; order Apiales; family Apiaceae; genus Apium; species Apium graveolens. The sequence goes on from NW_027417355.1 coordinate 9,134, forward strand.
CCAAGATAGAGGCGGTCTCAAATTGGGAAAGGCCAACTACACCCACAGAGGTAAGGAGTTTCATAGGATTGGCCGGCTACTATCGTAGATTTGTGCAGGACTTTGCGAAGATCGCAGCCCCTTTGACACGACTTACTCGTAAGACAGAGAAGTTTGAATGGACGGAGAAATGCGAGAACAGTTTTCAGGAATTAAAGAAAAGGTTGATAACGGCTCCGGTATTGGCATTGCCGGATGGAAAAGGAGATTTTGTGATATACAGTGACGCGTCGCACAAAGGATTAGGATGTGTGCTTATGCAGCACGGTAGAGTTATTGCGTATGCGTCGAGACAATTGAAGGAATACGAGGTTAGATATCCTACTCATGACCTTGAGCTCGCGGCAATAGTATTTGCTTTAAAAATTTGGAGGCACTACTTGTATGGAGAGAAGTGCGAGATTTTCACCGACCATAAGAGCCTCAAGTACATATTTACGCAGAAAGAGCTCAACATGCGCCAGAGGAGATGGTTAGAACTAATCAAGGACTATGATTGTGAGATTCTCTATCATCCAGGGAAAGCCAATGTGGTGGCTGATGCCCTTAGTAGAAAGGAAAGACTCAGAATGATAACGACTTCGGAAGAATTGATAAGGGACTTTGAGAAAATGGAAATAGAGGTAAAGGTAACCGGAACCGGAACTGAAAAGCTTTTTGAGATCTCAATGCAGCCAGAATTATTGGAAAAGATCAGATTGTGCCAGGAGAAAACAATGAATGAAGACAGAGAGTCAATGACTGGAGAGGAGATCCATACTGAGAAAGATGATAAAGGGATAATGAGGTACTCCTACCGAATTTGGGTTCCGAATGTTCAAGAACTTAAAGATGAGATTTTGGATGAAAGCCATAGTTCAAGGTATTCCATTCACCCGGGAAGTACCAAGATGTATAGGGATTTGAAGGAATATTACTGGTGGCCCAACATGAAGAGGGACGTAGCAGAATGGGTGAACAAGTGTTTGACTTGCCAAAGAGTAAAGGCAGAGCACCAGAGACCCAGTGGGCTTTTGCGACCCCTGGAGATTCCCGAATGGAAATGGGAACAGATAGCAATGGATTTTGTTGTAGGCTTGCCAAGGACGAAAGCCAATCACGACGCCATTTGGGTAATTATAGACCGACTGACAAAGTCAGCTCATTTCATTCCTATCAACGAGAGATACACAGTCGATAGACTGGTGGACATTTACCTTAAGGAAATAGTAACGCGACATGGAGTCCCAGCGTCCATTGTCTCAGACCGAGACCCAAGGTTCAACTCCAGATTTTGGAGGAGCTTTCAGGAATGTGCGGGGACCAAGTTAAATATGAGTACCGCGTACCATCCCCAGACGGATGGGCAGAGTGAAAGGACCATCCAGACACTAGAGGATATGTTGAGAGTCTGTGCAATAGACCTTAAAGGAAGTTGGGATGATCACCTGCCGTTGATCGAGTTTTCTTATAACAATAGCTTTCATGCTAGCATCGGGATGCCGCCTTATGAGGCCTTGTACGGAAGAAGGTGTCGATCTCCCTTATACTGGGATGAAGTAGAAGAGCGGAAGATGCTCGGACCCGAAGTGGTCCAAAGGACCAAAGATTTAGTGGATCTTATCAGAGGGCGACTTGTAGCAGCCCAAGACAGACAGAAGAAATATGCAGATCTAGCCCGAAAGGACAAGGAATATGAAGTAGGGGACTTAGTACTGTTGAAAGTATCCCCTTGGAAGGGATTAATGAGGTTCGGAAAGAAAGGAAAACTAAGCCCAAGATACATTGGACCTTTTGAGATATTAAGACGGATTGGAAAGTTAGCTTACGAGCTAGCCCTACCCCCTAATTTGCAACAAGTTCATAATGTGTTCCATGTGTCAATGCTAAGGAGGTATCATCGGGATGCCAGGCACATAGTGGAGTACGAGCAGGTGGATATGCAGCCAGATCTAACTTACGTGGAGAAGCCAGTAAGGATTATGGATAAGAAGGAGCAGGTGCTTCGGAACAAGGTGATCAAGCTAGTCAGAGTACTATGGCAGAATCATAATGTGGAAGAATCAACTTGGGAACTAGAGAGCGCAATGCTAGAAAAGTACCCCCAATTGTTTTCTGTTTGATTGCGAGACGGAATCCTTTTAAGGAGGGGAGACTGTAATAACCCCAAAATTTTTCAACTTTTTGTAACCCTTGTGAATAGTGTTTTAGCTGAATGAGAAAACTTTTCACGCCACACTATGTAGGGGTTCTGTTATGGATATTCTGGGATTTTATTAGTACTATATGAAGTATATAAGTGTATGTAAATATCGTCAGAACCCAATTCCGAACACTTTGGTTTTTCCCGGAAATCCACGAGATACGGAGAGAATTGAGTATAAGGTAACAGGATAAAAAGGATTTAAATTAAAGGATTATAATAGAGGATCATAAAAAGGAATATAATGTATTGAGAAAGGTTAAGGGAACCTAAGTAATAAGATCCCGGGTATGATCCTTCAAACGATAAATGAGAACGAAAGTTAAGCGAACCGTACAACAGATCAGCGGTCATTAGGCAAATGATTAGGAAGTTAATCAAGGGATTAGTGGGAATGATGTCATCCAACCAATAGAAAGAAGACAAGGAAGGGAGGATGACATCATAAGGGTGACATAGGCATGACATGGAAGGAAGGAGGTGTGGTAGCTTTGTAACCACACAAATTCAAGGGCAAAAGAGTAAATGACTAAATCAAACACAAAAACACATCAACCAAGCCAAGTAAAATCACTTTTCATCAAAAATCAAAAGCAACCAAGGTGTGTTCTTGAAGCTCTCGGCTTTTACTATTCATAAGGCAAGAAGAATTCAAAATCAAAGATCTAAGCATCCTTAATTGGTAAGAAAATTCCCTAACCATCTTTATGCTTAGTTTTGGCTATATCATGAGTTTAAGCCATTAATTCTTTCTCTAGCTTCTTCATTTAATCAATGAAGAAGACAATGAATAGTGTTTTCAAGTTTTTAACTTGAACTTTTCTTGTTTTTCTTGAAGATCCAAGCTTTCCTAAGGCTTCTCCAAGCTTCTTAGGGCTTCCTAGCTCCACCCACCAATCCAAGGAAGGTATACCATTTTCAAACCCTAGGTTCATATATATTATAAGTGATTTTGATGAGTAGGATGTTATGGTATCTTGTTGTTATGATTAGAGTTTGAGATTTGGAATGGTAGTAAAATGAAATGGTAATTTTGTGGTTTTGATTTAAAGAAACTTAAGTATGATTAAAGTTAGGTTAAGCATATGTATGAATGAGTAAAATTGAATTGGTTGGGATTGTTATGATGTGATAAGGATGGGTGTTTGTTGTGTGTTGGATTTGAGGATGGTTTGTGTTGATTGTGGATAGTTTAAAAATGGGAAATCGCGTAAACATAGCCGTCGTAATGTCCGATTTTCTTTGGACTGTTTTTGTACATAGCATTAGGACCCGAGAACCCCCTGCTAGATTGTGACCACTGCCATGTTTAGATAGCTCATGTTACGAGCTTCGTTTTGATATGTAGTTCGTTCGATTCCGATTTACGGTTTAGGAGAAACGACCGTTTCAAGTAACGGCGTTTCGCGAACGAAACTTTTTCCCTCGCCTTACTTTGGAATGTAGGTTAAAGACCAAAAAGGGTTATTTAATGTGTGAAACATTTATGGTAAGTGTGTTAGGCAGTTGGTAAGTCATTCGCGAAGGAATCGCTTTAAAACTCGTAAAGGTTAAATTATTAAAAATGGTGGAGCCGAGGGTACCCGAGTGACTTAAGCAAATCAGTGAGCGCAAAACTAGCATTAGAGTCTAAGTTAGCTAAAGCATAGAATTACAAGTGATTTTGGTTTAATTCCAACTTACTTGTTGTTTATAGGTTATCAGACTCGTCCCGAGCCTTTCTCACCCCCAAGTCGCTCAGGCAAGTATTCTATCCGTTATACTGTTGTTGTGGTGAATATATGTATTTGCATTATCTTGCGATAGATGCATGTTGGATATTTAGCAAATTTTTGCGATATATTGTAGCATGTGATATGGTATATATGCATGCCTGTTTCATATTCTTGAGATATATATCTGTTGGTTTATTTGATAATACCTATGCTAGAGGATAGTTGTATCTTGCATATACCCTTAGTATAGGGACCCAAAGGTGAAAATATTTTCTAAAACCGGGAGTCGAGGATCCCGAGTAGATTTTATATATATGGATATGGATATTTATATATATATATATTTATATATATATATATATGGTTATAGTTTTCCAAACTATTAATCGAATAAGATTTATTCGATAACTTTAAACTCTATTTTATATTTGAATATTATTTCGAATATTATTCGAGGGCTTATGACTCTTTTATTTATTTATCTGAATATTATTTGAATATTCATTCGAGGACTTATGACTCCTTTATATTATTATGAATATTATTTAAATATTCATTTGAGGATCTATGACTCCGATTATGTGCTGAATTATATTCTTTATTCTATTAAAGAGTAAGGTGTTAATAATCAAACTTATTTTCGATTATTCAAATAAAGATAATACTTTCATATAAGTATATCTTTGGTTATTTAATGTTTATTTCAAGTATAAGTTTTAATACTTCTACTTCAATTATTTTTATAAAGATTATTCTTTATGGGAATATTATATTAAATAATAATATTCAGTCATTTTCTAAATATTCTGGGGACTGATTTACTTCATTAAATCAGCCTTACTTCAAACACTCTTTAAAGTGTTTTCGAGTCTTCAAAATGATTTTTAAAAGTTAGAGCGGATCCCAAAACTCATTTTTTATATTTAAGATCTTCCTTTTAAAAAGGGGATTTAAATACTCGCTCAAAACCTGGGGAATCCGGCTCTGTGTGGTATTTTATATTCGCAACAAGGTTGCAGTTTTGGTAAATGAATTGATTACTTACCCAACGTTCGGGAAGTAAGTCCATCTATTGAGTCGGCATAAGCAACATGGGCTCAGTGGGCGTCCATGATAGTGTAAGTGGCTCAGTGGGAGTCCATCAAATGCATAAGTGGCTGAGTGGCAGTCCAGCATAGGTCTTAATTACGACCAGGGTGATGACCAGTGGGGAATTTGTCCATCTACTAGTAGAAAAGGTTACTAATGGGTATCTTTGCCTGATCAGCAAGATATCTAGTTTATGCCAAATTTCTTTTCCTTTCCAAAATTCATTGGATGTTTCAAACTCTGTTCATACTTTACATAACAGAGGTTCCAGGAAATGTTTTCGGGATATATATATATGTGGATATATATATCGGGACTAAACAAAGTATCTCATAACTTTTTCATTCAATAATATTTCAAAGATTGAATCTATTCAAGTCTTAACTTGTGGTCTCATCTATGGGATGTTTTTCTTAAAACTTATAATACTTTGAACAGTGATAGTTCAAGTAGCTTTATATATGATATAAGTGTGGTGAAGTATTGGTAACTTCATTCCTTGTTTTTACTTATATCTAGCAAGTAATTATCTTGCATATGATAGAGATGCTATTAAGTATCCATTTAGATACTTATATTATTGTTATCACTATATATATTATCTTGCGAGCTGTAAGGCTCACTCTTGCTTTATTTCTTCATCACACAACAACAGTTAGGAGAGATGGCCAGACTCCAGCAGACTCAGCGCAAGCGCGTGGGAAGCGTCCCGCGTCTTCCTGATGATGTTGTAGCTGTTATAGCTGCAGAGGTAGATCCATTGTAGTTCAGACCATCTACTTTTGAGAATCAAATTATGTATAATTATAACTTGTGGCAGATAATGGCAATTAACTGTAAATTTATCAAGTAATCATTTTGGGTTGTAATAATTTTAAATTGTGGATTCAAAGACTTGTACTTATTTCAATTTCATCTCTGAGACTATAACGGGTTGTGGTGTGTGTTAGTGTGGGGTCACAGTATGAGGTTATTTATTATTAATTAAGTGAAGTGATATTGTGGAAAGAAAGACCGTGACAACCCGGATCCCCGACCCCGGATCTGGGGGTGTTACATAAGCACTGCAATTAAAGTACCTTACTTTGCTCTTGTCGTGTACCCCTCATGGAACATCCCTTCATCAATATTCATCATTTTCCCGAAGTCTCGATCCTGAAGACATCTTTGTTCCTCCCTTGTTTGCCTATTTCATCCATTCGTCCCTTGTCAGTAATAATTATTTGTTCTTCTTTTCTCGCTTGACCCACTCCTTTCTGTTAGGAGGAGTTGTCCTCCCCTGTTCTCTGTTTGGCCCCAAAGTCTCTCTTCGTGAGCTTTCAATGACCTAATTATTTCCTCGACCGTCATCTCGTCAAGGTTTCAGATCATGGAAGCAATTTGGAGAAATTTAGTACGTATGTCTCTTAATAGTTTTTTAACTACATATGACTCTGTCACTTCTTCACCGAGTGCTCGTATGTTTTTCACGAGACCACTCATTTTAAATTAAAAATCATCGAGGGTATCCACATCTTTCAGAGCCATAACTTCGAACTCCGCCTTTAGAGTCTGCACTCTCTTCTGTTTCACACGTTCATCACCTTGAGACATGATTTTTACAGCTTCCCAATATTTATTAGCAGTTTTCTTTTCTGCAAGTGATAATAGGATATCTTCCGGGATACCCTGGTGCATCGCAGTTGAGACTATTTTGTACGTTCTATCATCGATCACTGAATTATGTCCTTCGACTCCACAGCCTCCCAAATACCATGGGCTTGCATGTAGACTTTTATTTTCATAGCCAATGCCGTATAATTTCCTCTTGACAGCATGGGATAGCTCAAGCTTACTGTTCCATGTTTTACATTTCCTGCTTCCACCGTCGTCATCCTAGGCATATATTTGGGCATTCACCAAGAACACATGAATGCTCTGATACCAAAATGTTAAAAACACTAATTCAGTTTTACATATAATACTAAGTAGTGGTTTAGGCTTAAAAACAAAGTACATGTTAAAGCTTGATTTATTCAAAGAAAGTACAAAGTAAATAGCCATTCTAATCATAGTAGTGGCTAGAAACTAGGAACTGACTAGCTAACACTCCTAATGTAAAACAAAGATTACATAGTATTCTCTGGAAACTCCTAAAACCACTCCACGTCTATGAAAACCACGTCCCCGGAAACTGATCTCTATATATGTGAAACATCAGACACAAAAGAATTAAATGAATAAAAAAAACAAATATAAAATAAGTTTAGAATAAAAACCCAACAGAAGCAGCAATATCTTTTATATCTTCTTGAGTACTATTACGACAGAAGTTCATCAGTTTTTGTAGAACTTTTCTTCTAATCATGTTATGTTCGATCAATCTATACGTGTGCTTATTTATTATATACTAACATATTATTTAATATCTTGTATTTTCTCTACACATTTTAACGTACACTTCTATATAGGAACAGCAATTATCTCCCCGAACTGATCAGACAATCATTTTTCTAAAATGTTGTTCAACTTTATTGCATTATACACGTGTTTTATATACATTTGTGTAAACTTCGTATATAAGAGAGAAAAAAATAAAACAGTACTTTGAATTAGAACCGTATACACGAGAGTGTATGTCAAAAATGCTTTCACTCGACTTTTTCCTCTTATAAAAATAGGGAATTGATAAATAAGCTTCAATTTTTATTATTTAAGCTCCAAATCTTATTTTGAGATACTAAATGTTGTGCAAGACATGCCTGTATCATAATAAGACTAAGTCATATTGACAACCATAAGATTAGTTGTATTGTAACCTTAATCTGTAATATATACTTGTAACACTTAATGTCTGTAAAATGTAAATGGAGCAGACTGGAGCATTTTTCCCTAAACAGTGTCAAGCCTAAGAATTCTATCTAGAAGAAGATCAAGAAGGACATGCCTCGGAAGAATTATGAAGAAGCTTGGAGTTGAATAATTCTGATTGGTGAAAAACATTCTAAGTCAAGATCTCTACAAGTCACGGAATTAGTGTTATAGGGAAGTCATTCGAGAACTCAGAAAGACCTACCGAGAACTCAGGAATAGTCATTCGAGAACTCAGAAAGACCTATCGAGAACTCAGGAATTGTCTATCGAGAACTCAGAAAATGCTATTGGAGTTATCGATAAGTCAGATACTCATTCGAGAACTCAGAGATATCGACAAGTATACATTCATTAGAGAACTCTGAGTTATCGATAAGCCAAAGTCCATTAGAAAACTCTGAGTTATCGATAAACCATAATTCACTAGAGAACTCAGAGTTGTCGATAAGTCAAGTCAACAATGAAGTTTCAGAGATATCGACAAACCAACATGCCTATCGAGATGTCGAGTTCTCTACAGCTTAATTGGAGATCTCGAAGTGAAGAAATTTCTCTAAGTACAGAATTGCAGAACAGTTCAATATCCAAGGTTACAGATCAACAAACAATTCACACAGCTGAATTGACAAGTCTACAAAAAGCAGCTTGAGAGATGTGCAAGATTAATGGTAAAGATTAACTGACAGAGGAAGATTAAAGTAAACACAGGATGCTAAAGATATGCTAAGCCAGAAATGGAAGATTTGTTTTTCTATAAATAGAAATGACAAGTGACAGTTTAGAAAAGCTAATAGCATGTTTATTACACACTGTGTAAACCATCAGTTAACTGAGTTATAAAGTTAACACTTATCCTTAGTCAGTTGTAACAATCTAGATAGAAAATCTTGTATTCTCTCTCAAGAAAGAAGCTAAGTTCTAAACCAAGAACTTAGAGATTTTATAGCAAAACACTGCTTATTTTTAATATAAAATTAAGTGAGTTTTGAAGATCTTTGTTTTTTATATTTGCATTATTATTTATATTTAACATCTATTCTACCAAATCATTGATAACAACCAACTACTAAAGCCAAAGTCGATCAAAAAGTAAACATTTAAGCCAAAACACATTCACCCCCCTGTGTTGTATTCATATCTAACAAGTGGTATCAGAGCAAAATCTGAAAGTAAACAGATTAGATCTTGGAAAAATGAATACACAGAAAATCAGTAGTATCAAGATTCCTCCCTTTGATAAGGCTAACTACACTTTATGGAAAAAGAAAATGTTATTGTTTATAAGAATGGCCAATCACCTTTACATTCAGATCCTCAAGAATGGGCCCTTCACTCCTATGGTTAGAGTTTAGGAAACCACAGATGGAGACATGGTTATTCCAGCTCATTATGCTCCCAAGGATTCCTCTGAGTATACTGAACCTGAAAGAGAGAAAGTTTCCCTAGATAGTGCTTTGCAACTGATACTAATTGAGTCACTTGACAATATAATGTATAATAACATTGTCAACTGTGACACTGCTAAACAGATCTGGGAAAAGATTGAGATACTCTGTGAAGGAACTGAGGAGGTTAGGTCAAATCAAAGAAGGATATTGATTTCGCAGTATGAGGGTTTTATGGCTAAACCAAAGGAAGGTATTACTGATGTGTTTGAAAGGTTTAATAAGCTGATAAATGACTTGCAACTTCATGATAAATTTTATGATATTGAAGAAGTGAATTTGAAGTTCTTGCTTACTCTCCCTGATCATTTGGAACAAAAGATCTCCGCAATCAGAGAAGGAAGGGATTTGAGTAGAATTACACTGGAAGTGCTCTATCGGGTTTTGAAAACTTATGAACTTGAAATGATTCAAAAGAAATCATTAAGGGCTGGTCAAGGATATGTAATGGATGGCTCAAGTGCACTGATTGTGAATGATGGCCAGACCTCTAATGATGAGCAAAGATCCCAAACTCCAGAAATTTCTACAAGTGAGAAAAGAGTCAATGACACTAAAGAGCAAGTCATACTGGAATTGGATGAAGAAGATGAGTTCTACACTCTTGATGAGCTTGATGAGCTAGACAAGTCAATGGTTTACTTGGCTAGAAAATTCTCTAACATTAGAGTGAAGAAACCAAGATTTTTCAAGAGCAAATGACAGTCCTTCAACAAAGACATCAGCTGGAAAGGAAAAGGGAAGTACACTCCTGATAGCAAAACTGGCTACAAAACTGGATCTGTTGATAGATCAAACATAAGGTGCTTTAACTGTGATGAGTTGGGCCATTTTGCTACATAATGTAGGAAACCCAAGAAGGCAAAGAAAGACAAAGCCTATCTTGAATTGGAAGCAAAGTATGATGCTCTTCTAAAGAAGCAACAAGGGAAAGCTTATATTGCTGAGGACAAGAGTTGGGATGATTCAGATAATGATGAAGATGAAGAATTTGGAAACTATGCACTCATGGCCATGGAGCAAGGAGACTCTTCATCATCTAAATCACAGGTACCAACTCTTACTACAATTGATTTAAATGTGAGTCAATATAAGGAAACTGTTGAAAAGATGAGCACAGAAATGTTCCACATTCATACAAGCATGGTTACTGCAAATGAGGAAGTTAGCAGATTGAAAAAGATCAATGAAAAACTTGAGAGTGAAAAATAAGAGAATGAATTGTTGCTGATCGAGCTTGATGCTGCTAAGCAAGAAATTACATACTTAAAGAACAAATTAAAGTGTGCAAGTGAAATTGAAGCAGTATTGAGAGAAAGGCTGGAGAAGAATGAAGTGAAGCTGAAATCCTTCAAAAATGCTTCTGAGTTGATTGGCCAATATCATGAAAAGAACAAGCCATGTGCAAACATTGCCATTGGTCTTGATTATGAGGGTTTGAACAACAAAAAGAAGTCTGTCAGTGACAAAGGAAAATCAACTGAAACTGAGAATGTCCCAATTATTTTGAAGAAAGTTGAATCACCTTTGTTCAAGGCATGTGAGGTGAACTTCAGTGAAGAAGAGTTGATCATCAAACAGGAGATATCTTATGAGGACAAGGAAAAGAAAATTGATGAGACGACTCAGTCTTCCATCTATGTTGAAACACCAAAAGCCAATCAAGAAACTAAGGAGCCTGTAAAGGAGATTAAAGCTGAAGAGGTCAAAAAGAAACAGAAGAATAGAAATGGAAAGATTGGGATAAACAAAAGCAATAATTTTGCTTATGTCGCAGATGCTCCTAGAAAGAGGTGTGAGAATTGTGGATCAATGAATCACGTAACTCACCTTTGTAAAAAGATTGTTAGCAATCCACCTGAAGGAGTCTGCAAGTACAATGAAGCTAAGGCTAATGATCCATATTCATTCTATGACAAGTTTAACTGCATTCCCTGCAACATGAAAGTGATGAAGAGTTACCACAAATTGAGAATTGATCTCATAGAATCAAAAGTTGGTTCTATATCTAAAAGGGAAAATGCTCAATAGTCTATGAATTCCATTTTATCTGAAAATTCTCATTCTACTTCTGCAAAATCAGTTAACAAGAAGAAAGTGCCCAACACAGCTTGGGTAGTTAAACACACTTAATCCTCATTGTGTGCAGGGCAAAGGAAAGAAGGTCATATGGATCATTGATAGTGGATGTTTCAGGCCTATGACAGGTGATAAGGCCCTGCTATCACAATTTGAGGAGATGGTTGGCCCTTTGGTGACCTTTGGAGACAACAGCAAAGGATTCACAATGGGATATGGCAAGATTGTTTCTGGAAATATTGTCATTGAAGATGTAGCACTAGTTGCTGGATTAGAAGTAAATCTTCTAAGTGTTAGTCAATTTACAGACAGAGGTTTTCAAGTTGTTTTAACAAAGAAGATTGTGCTTTTATTAGCAAAAAGACTGGTGAAATTGCTCTTAAAGGAGTAAGAAAGGGAAGCTTGTTTGTTGCAGACTTAGACTCAACAAATAAGGATGGAGTATGCTTTTCTACACCAAGGCATCAGAAGAGCAAAGCAAATTGTGGCATAAGAAGCTATCTCACTTGAATTTCAAAGCAATCAACACCTTAGTCAAGAAGGAGCTTGTGAGAGATATGCCTAATCTGGAATTTGCTCAACTGGAAGTTTGTGAAGCTTGTCAGAAAGGAAAAATGAAAAGATCAAGTCACAAGTCAAAATCTGTAAATTCTATAAGTGCACCTCTGCAACTTATTCACATGGACTTGTTTGGGGCAGTAAATGTCTTGTCCATTTCAAGGAACAAATATGCCCTTGTCATGGTTGATGATTTTTTAAGATACACTTGGGTTGAGTTCATGTACTCTAACGATGAAACTCCAAATATTATAATTGAGCACATCAAGAAAATTGAGAAGCAAGCTGAAGGAAAAGTTAGTGTGAAAAGATTGAGAAGTGATAATGGAACAGAATTCAGAAACTCAATATTAAGTGAATTCTGCAAAAGCAAAGGCATTGTTCAAGAATTTTCAGCAGCTAGAACACCTCAACAGAATGGAGTAGTTGAGAGGAAAAATAGAACATTGGTTGAAGCTGCTAGAACCTTGCTACAAGATGCTCAGTTGCCAACTAGTTTTTGGGAAGAGGCTGTTAATACTGCATGCTACACTCAAAACAGATATCTCATCAACAAAGCTCATGGCAAATCACCTTACTCAATCATGTCTAACAGGAAGCCTACAGTGAAGCATCTACATGTGTTTGGAAGCAAGTGTTATATTCTAAAAGACAACTCTGAATATGTGGGAAAATTTGACTCTAAAGTTTTTGAAGCAATTTTTCTGGGATATTCATTGGAAAGAACAGCCTACAAAGTTTATGTGATTGATCAAAGGAAAATTATGGAAAACACAGATGTGACTTTTGATGATGACAAGTGTCCAGGCTTGGAATGCCTTGATGTAAATGATGTTGAAGCCCTTGCATTTGAGAATCTAACCATTGATAGGGATTCTGATGAGGAAGATGAAGTTGTGGCACAACAAATGACAAATGAAGAGACCTCTGAACAAAATCATGGGAATGAAAGCTTTCTTCAGACACCTGAATTTGATGGCACAAACTCAGGGGGAGAAGGAGAGAATGGAAATGACAGTCATGGCAATACTGAAGAAAATGATGAAGGCACTAGTCAACAGACACGCACTAGAAAGTGGGATAGGAGTCATACAGTAGAAGCTATTATTTGTGATCCCTCAGCTGGTGTGAGAACTAGAATTGCAACTGCTAATGAATGCCTACCTGCATGTTTTCTATCTCAAGTAGAGCCCAAGAAAACTGAAGAAGCCCTATTGGATCCTGATTGGATATGTGCTATGCAGGAGGAGCTGAATCAATTTGAGAGAAACAAAGTTTGGAAATTAGTTCCTGCACCAAAGAACAGAAGCATAATTGGAAGTAAGTGGGTGTACAGGAACAAAATGGATGAAAATGGAATTGTTACTAGAAACAAAGCAAGGCTGGTTGCTAAAGGCTACTCACAAGAAGAGGGAATTGACTATGATGAGACTTTTGCTCCTGTTGCAAGACTAGAAGCTATAAAAAAATTTCTGGCATTTGTTGCACACTCAAATTTCAAGGTGTATCAAATGGATGTCAAGAGTGTTTTTCTTAATGGTGAACTAGAAGAAGAAGTTTATGTGCAACAGCCACCTGGCTTTGGAGATCCAGAATTTTCTAACTTTGTTTACAAATTAATCAAGGCTCTATATGGATTGAAATAGGCACCTAGAGCCTGGTATGACACACTGTCAGAATTTCTACTCAAACTTGGTTTTACCAGAGGTACTATTGATAAGACTCTCTTTTACAAGAAGCATGGTGAAGATATGATCTTGGTTCAAATCTATGTGGATGATATCATCTTTGGATCTACAAATGAAAAGCTTTGTCAAAAATTCTCTAGGCTAATGCAGAGTGAGTATGAAATGAGCATGATGGGAGAATTGAGTTACTTCCTTGGCCTTCAAGTTAGTCAAAGAAGTGATGGTATTTTCATTAGCCAAACCAAATATGTGAATGACTTATTGAAAAAATTTGGTATGGTGGATAGCTCACCTGCATCTACACCAATGTCTACTGCAACCAAGTTAGATGAAGACAAGAAAGACAAGAGTGTGGATATTTCAAGCTACAGAGGGATGATTGGAACATTGCTTTATTTGACTGCTAGTAGACCAGACATCATGTTTGCTACTTGTCTATGTGCTAGATTTCAAGTCAATCCAAAGGAATCACATTTGATGGCTGTAAAAAGGATTTTCAGATACTTAAAGGGAACTCCAAACTTGGGATTATGGTATCCTAAGGGAACTGGTTTTGAAGCTGTTGGATACACAGATGTAGATTTTGCTGGATGCAGAGTTGATAGGAAAAGTACTAGTGGAAGCTGTCAATTTCTTGGTCAAAGACTTGTATCCTGGTATAGTAAGAAACAACAATTTGTGTCAACTTCCACAGCTGAAGCTGAATATATAGCTGTTGGAAGTTGTTGTGCTCAGGTGCTTTGGATTAGAAATCAGCTAATGGACTATGGTCTAGTGTTACACAAAATTTCTATTATGTGTGACAATACTAGTGCCATATCTATAGTAGCTAATCCATTTAATCATTATAGAACAAAGCACATTGATGTTAGGTACCATTTTATCAGGGAACATGCTGCAAATGGTACCATTGAGCTCATTTTTGTTCCAATAGAGAAATAATTAGCTGACATTTTTACTAAACCTTTGGATGAAGCAACTTTCACTAGACTTGTGAGTGAAATTGGAATGCTCAATTCTTCATCCTAAGGCAAGAACTCAGCTAAAGTGTTACAGCAGATTAATTTCTAATAAATCAACCTAGTTTGATTTAATTAGAAATTAACTGAAATATGAATTATATATATTTCAGAATCTCTGTATATTTATTTTTCTTAAAAACTCAAAAATTAACTTAGAATATTTCAAATTCTAAGTAAACTGTTTAGTTGTTAATTTACATCTTAAATGTGTAAAATTAACACAAGGATGAATAACAATACTCAAAGGTATAGAGAACTGAGTTCTCGATAAGTCAAAATGACTTATCGACAAGTCATTTTAGAGTTCTCGAATGACTTCTCGATAAGCTCTATTATAACTTATCGATAAGACCATGTAGAGTTCTCAAATAGTGTTAATTCACAGAGTTCTCGACAAGGATATTTTGAGACTTATTGTTAGGTCCCAATTTGTTTGTAGAAGGGGGGGTTGAATGCAAACAATACCGTTTAATCGAATAAAATGCGGAATAAAATTGTGAAACAAAATTCAAGTTAAATAAAACTTTTATTAAACTTGAAAGGTGTTACAACTACGGTATCGGTTACAAGGGATTAATCTCAAATCAATTATTACAAATCTAGAATAAATTCGACATGAACTTTTTCTGTTTTTGTAATTAAAAGATCAAATGCTAAATGCGATTTGAGATTAAGTTCTAGGGATCTTAATCCGCTAGATTGATACACAAGAACAAGATAAGTATTTCTAGTTGATTGGATTTAACTTTACAATTTAGAAATTGATCTTGAAGTTGCAGATGAGATGAAATATTTTTCTGCTCCTTTTTCTTTTGTTCTTGAGTTTGTGTTCTGTTTGATTGATTATAACTTGAATGTCTTCTGCTGCTTTTATCAACCACCGAATGTAAAATTGTAATGGCATGACAATCTCTTTGGCCAGCAAGACTTTCGGTATGACAAAATTTACAACTAGCAAGACAATTAAAATGAGCTAGCAAGACTTTCGGTATGACTATTGATTGTCATACCGATTGTCATATTAGTTCAAAATAAATTGTCTTGTTGAATTAATAACAGATTTTAATCTAAACAGAAATTCTAATAAGACAATTAAATGTATTGGCATGACTTTCGGTATGACTATCAATTGTCATACCGATTGTCATACTAGTTCAAATGAATTGTCTTGCTGAATTTAAGCAGATTTTAAACCAATTAAAATCTTGTAAATCCTTAATATTAATTCTAAATTAATTAATCAATTTAATTCAATTAATCAATAAATTAATCTTTGCAGATATAATTTATTTTCTTAATTAAATTATATGACTTAATTAATTAATAGAGAATTAATACTAACGCTGAGCAGCATCCATTCTTCTGACAATCTTCTGAAAGTCACTGAGACTTATGAATCAATTCCGCCACTTCAATGCTGACACTCGATGTACTATCTGGTTCATGAGTGACTAACTTCCGTGACGTTTCTTCATGTCTTGACTTTGATATTCTGATTGAATCCTTGTAATAAATGATACCCTGGTGAGATCTCTGTCACTTGATTAAATCCACGATCTTGATTTATATCGCTGAGGCATGATCAAATTCTTGAACTTCTTCCAGTGAATCTTCAAGTCTGTAGATGAAAATGTTTCTTTATCCTTTGACAGATGTTACTTTGTGAGATCTCTCTGACGATAGATCCACTATTTACTTATTACATTCTTATTTGAGTTGAGTTAAATACTCGAATAAACGAGTAGGCTATGACATATGCCTTTCAATCTCCCCCTATTTGCTTGTTAGACAATAACAACAAATACCTAGAGGATAACTCAACTAACAAATAAGAAAAAGATATAAACAGTAATGTAAAGTAAATAGCAGAAAAGTTCTGGATTATATTTAACATTTTCCAGATTCCAAATGAAATTTACAAGTGAATACAAGATAGATGTTCCTCTAGCCTGAACATATAACTACATTAGACTATCTTGATTCATAAAGCTCTAATCATATTACATTGAGTTTTGAGCTAATTGACTTCAGTTGTCTTCTCTTCTGACTTCACCTTCTTCTAAATCTTGAAGCAATTCCTTGTCAAAGACACGATCCTTTTCTGAAGTGAAGCTTGCTGGTCTGACTGGTTGAACTCCAACTGACTTCAGCTTATTCTTGAGTTGATTGTACCTTTTAACATTCTTTTCACAATAAGCTTGAATCAAGTCAGCAGCTTGAGTCTTCAACATGGATGAATATCCAGCAGTTCTCAAATGATGTTCCATCCAGACCAGATGCTTAGCTGAGTAGTCTTTAAGAGATTGTACATCTAGCTGACAGATTTGAAGACAATCAGACTTAAAGAATCTCACCTGATGAGGATTGTTGACCACTTGAGGACTAGCCCTGCTGGCAAACTCTTTAAGCCTTTCTCGAAGAACTTCATTCAATTCTGAGCTTCTTTTGACTTTGTTTAAAAGAACCCAAATCTCTGACAAAGAATGATTCTCAAATAGATGAAGTGACACCTTGAATGATCCTTCACTCTGACAATATACAAAAATGCTCATCTCATTTAGGGATTTATCAAAAGCAGCTGTGATCCTTGAGACTTCAGTCTTGATAGCATTCATGTACATGTCATTGTTAGGATTTGAGATTTCCAGCTTGTCAAGAAGATGTAAGAACTGCCTATCATTGTTAGTGCTCAGCTGAGGCATATCAAGTACTCTCCTAGCTTCATCCTATTTTTCACCAATCTTTAGTCTGACATCTCTTCTCCTTTCTTGAGCCTTAATGTCATGAAGACGTTGCTTTTGAAGAGTTTCTGTTCTTTGAATGTCTTTTCTCATGTCAATGATCTGAGAGACCTTCTTGAGTTCAGCTTCTTTTCTTTTCATCTCTGACTGCTCCTTCTGAAATTCTTTCTCAAACATAGGATCCACTTGAGCTTCTTCTTCCCATTCTCCAAAATCACTTTCCTCTTCAGCTTCAAATAACCCATCTTTATCTTCCTGAACTGGTTCAGTGGGAATGTCAAAAATATCAAAGTTATCATGTTCTCCACTGTAGTAGACATCATCAGATACCTTTCCT
>NW_027417356.1:0-35490 GCF_009905375.1 Apium graveolens
TTCGCGAAGGAATCGCGTTAAAACTCGTAAAGGTCAAGTTATTAAAAATGGTGGAGCGAGGGTACCCGAGTGACTTAAGCGAATCGGTGAGCGTAAAACTAGCATTAGAGTCTAAGTTAGTTAAAGCATAGACTTACAAGTGATTTTGGTTTAATTCCAACTTACTTGTTGTTTATAGGTTGCCAGACTCGTCCCGAGCCTTTCTCACCCCAAGTCGCTCAGGCAAGTATTCTATCCGTTATACTGTTGTTGTGATGTAAACATATGTATATGCATTATCTTGTGATATTGCATGATTGTTGATAGCAAATTTTTGCGATATATTGTAGCATGTGATATGGTATATATGCATGCCTGTTTCATATTCTTGAAATTTATATCTGTTGGTTATTTGATAATACCTATGCTAGAGGATAGTTGTATCTTGCATATACCCTTAGTATAGGGACCCAAAGGTGAAAATATTTTCTAAAACCGGGAGTCGAGGATCCCGAGTAATCTTGTATATATGGATATGGATATATATATATATATATATATATATATATTTATATATATATATATAGGGTAATAGTTTCCAAACTATTAAGCGAATAAGGTTTATTCGATAACTTTAAACTTTATTTTATTATTGAATATTATTTCGAATATTATTCAAGGACTTATGACTCCTTTTATTTATTTATTGAATATTATTTGAATATTCATTCGAAGGCTTATGACTCTTTTATATTATTTATGAATATTATTTGAATATTCATTTGAGGATGTATGACTCCTTTATTTTATTTAATGAATATTATTTATAATATTCATTCGAGGTATTATGACTCAGCGTATTTATTTATTGAATATTATTTGAATATTCATTTGAGGATCTATGACTCCGATTATTTGCTGAGATATATTCTTTATTTTATTAAAGAATAAGGTGTAAATAATCAAACTTATTTTCGATTATTCAAATAAAGATAATACTTTCATATAAGTATATCTTGGGTTATTTAATACTCGTTTCAAGTATAAATTTAATACTTCTACTTCAATTATTTTTATAAAGATTATTCTTTATGGGAATATTATTTAATTAATAATATTCAGATATTTTCTAATATTCTGGGGACTGATTTACTTCATTAAATCAGTCTTACTCCAAACACTCTTTAAAAGTGTTTTCGAGTCTTCAAAATGATTTTTAAAGTCAGAGCGGATCCCAAAACTCATTTTTATATTTAAGATCTTCCTTTTAAAGGGGATTTAAATACTCGCTCAAAAAAAACCTGGGGAGTCCGGCTCGGTGGTGTGTTTTATATTCGCAACAAGGTTGCTGTCTTGGTAAAAGAGTTTTTTGATTACTTACCCAATATTCGGGAAGTAAAATTCTTGGAACAAGTTAATCCATTAACAGGCATCGCCTGGGAAATATCGGTGAGTTTTCCTTTCCAACTAGATACGACTTCTTGGTGGAGCCGTATCAACAAGTTTCTACTTGGGGAAAGGGGGAAACGAGCTTTACGTTTCAGAGTCATGGATTTCATCTGAACTAGGAGTGGCGTAAGTGGTCGAGTAGCGCCGGCCCAGCCTTATTATATTGGCCCAAATGGCCTGGAAGTTCCGCTAAGGCGGTCCATTCCTTAGGAGTTCAGTGTTCGGTTGACAAGTAAATCCGACAGGTTCTCCTCTACATGTAGAAAATGGTGGGGTTGTACTACTACGACTGATCATCGTAAGTGGTCTTCCTGGCGCGGTAAACTCCCGTAATGAGTTCATCATCCATTTGGATAATTCTGCAACACTACCCGTAGCATTTCGATCGAAAGGCTACTAATGGGTGGTTGCCGAAGCATTGACAGGGTCAAACATTTTTATTGGTGTATCCATTGAATGAAGTATCTCGTAACTTCATTTCTTTTCAAAATATTTCAAAGATCAAATATTTTCAAGTTTATTTGTGGTCTCATCTATGGGATGACCTCGTGAATTTTATTATACTTTGAACGGTGATAGTTCAAGTAGCTTTATAAATGATATAAGTGTGGGGAAGTATTGGTAACTTCATTCCTTGTTTTTACTTATATCTAGTAAGTAATTATCTTACACACGATAAAGATTTTAGTAAGTATCCACTTAGATACTTGTATTATTGTTATCACTACATATTATCTTGCGAGCTGTAAGGCTCACTCTTGCTTTATTTCTTCATCACACAACAACAGTTAGGAGAGATGGCCAGACTCCAGCAGACCCAGCGCAAGCGCGTGGGAAGCGTCCCGCGTCTTCCCGCTGATATTGTAGCTGCTATAGCTGCAGAGGTAGATCCATTGTAGTTTAGACCATCTACTTTTGAGAATCCAATTATGTATAATTATAACTTGTGGCAGATAATGGCAATTAACTGTAAATTATCAAGTAATCATTTTGGGTTGTAATAATTTTAAATTGTGGATTCAAAGACTTGTACTTATTTCAATTTCATCTCTGAGACTATAACGAGTTGTGGTGTGTGTTAGTGTGGGGTCACAGCATGAGGGTATTTATTATTAATTAAGTAAAGTGATATTGTGGAAAGAAAGACCGTGACAACCCGGATTCCCGACCCCGGATCTGGGGGTGTTACAGAAATGGTATCAGAGCTAAGCGTTATAAACCTCAGAGATGATGGGACGTTAAGATAATAAGTTAACTAAGATAATAAGAACTCTTGCCAAGTTCATATTCGGGCTACTTAACGTAGCACTGACAGTTAAAACCCTTATGGGAACCCTTATAAATATCATGATAGGAGCGTAGTTCGTTATCGTATATGGTAGCGGGACTCCGAACCCTGAGGTTGAGGAGCAACATCGCGATGATATTTTATTACTAATTGGAGATCCGATTGTGGATCCGATAGAGTGTCCTAATGCAGGACCGGATGATGTTGATATTGAGGATTTAGCGGTTGAGGATGTTGTCCTAGAAGGGTTAGTTGTTGAGGAGGATCCCATGGAGGATCCTGACAAGAATGGATAAAGGGCCACTGATGAATTGATGACCATGGTTAGGGCAACTCCCAGAGGTAGGATTGGCCGGTCACTACCGGAGGTTCGTTCAAGTTTGTAAAGATAGTAACCCCTTTAACGCGGCTTACTCGTAAGACTGAGAAGTTCGAATGGACAGAGAAATGCGAGAACAGCTTTCAAGAACTGAAGCAGAGGTTGGTGATGGCCCCTATGCTGGCATTGCCGGATGGAAAAGGTGATTTTGTGAAGTGTAGTGACGCTTCGCACAAGGAATTAGGGTGCTTCTTATATAGCACAGCAAGATAATCGCGTCTGCGTCAAGATAATTAAGGGAATTTAAAATTCGATATCCCCACCCATGAGCTTGGGCTCGTGGCAATAGTTTTACCCTAAAGATTGGAGGCACTACTTGTATGGAGAGAAGTGCGAGAATTACCTAAGCCATAAGTGCTCTAGTACATTCTTACGTAGAAAGAGCTCAACATACGCAAGAGGAGGCGGTTAGAGCTAATCAAGAATTATGATTGGGAGATTCTTTATCATTCGGGGAAAGCCAATATGGTGGCTGATGCCCTTAGTAAAAAGGAGAGACTCAAGATGATAATGTCTTTTGGAGAGTTTATAAGAGATTTTGAGAAAATGGAAATAGAAGTGAAGGTAACCGGAGCCGGTACCGAAAAGCTGTTTGAGATTGCAATACAGCCCGAATTATTGGAAAAGATAATATTGTGCCAGTAAAAGTGATGAATGAAGGCAGAGAGCCAACAAATAGATATGAGATTAATACCGAGAAAGATGATAAAGGAATAATGAGGCATTCCTATAGAAATTGGGTTCCAAATGTTCAAGAGCCTAAAGATGAAATCTTAGATGAAAGCTAGTTTGAGGAATAAGATTTAGAGCAAACCCTGAACGTGATAATCAGGGAGGTCGCAATTAAGATATAAAGAACCCGGAAAATAATAAAGTGGAAAATGAAGATTTTAAATTAAAAGATGACTCCAAGTATGGGGAGTAGGAAGAAACATTTAGACTGAGGAAACAAAAGTCGAGCGAGATAAGGAGACCCAAGACGGTACTCCTATACGGAAATTCATGGACCTGTCTTAAAAGAACTTAGACTATTATCCCCAACCACCACCTTGAGGAAACAATGCGGTAGGAAATTCTTCATGACCTTTAAGTCGTTAAGCTCTCAGAGTTCCAAGGAACAGGTTGACCCAGTCGAGGCAATAGCCTGGCTAAAGGAAATAGAGGAATCAGTTGAGATTCTAAATGATTGACGAATCACAAAAGACTATTTTTATCACTTACCCTCCTAAGAGAGAGGCCACCTGCTGGTGAAAGACCAAGAAAGGCACGGAGCCAGAGGATAGAATAAACTGATTTAAGTTCAGTCAATTGTTTTCGGGAAAGTAATTCCCAAGGTTATGGAGATAGTGTAAAAGCTTTGGAGCTAGAACAAAAGTGGATGAGTATGATGAATTATGAATCTAAGTTATAAAAGTTATCAAGATTCGTTCTGAGGACACGAATCCAGAATGACGGGATGTTTGAAATCAATGTTTATGTTGTGTTGGTTCATGAAATAATGATAAGAGAAAGGAAAATAAAAGGAAATTGAAGTGGAAAAGAATATAACAGCAATAGAGTTTGAGGAACGATAAGGGAGTTGGGTATGAGGAAACCCTAAGAACTCGTAGTAATAGAAATAGAAAAGTATGTGATCGTCAGGATAAGGGTGATTCACCATGAGTTAAATTGATGGTTGAAGGCATAAGAGTTATGTATATTTTATCCCCTTTAAGTTGGGAGGATTTGAGGAAAACTTGAGATAGTTCGAAGGTTAAATATGAGACGCGGATAGACTGAGGAGACAAGGAAGTAAGAAGTTAGGAAAATTGGATGAAGGAAGTAACCTTCAAGAATGTGAAGTGTAAGACCGGTGGCTTGATACCCAGGAAGGGAGACGCCAGGTATGAACGATATCCCAATATTGAGATGACTGTTGAGATAAACAACAAAAGTAAATAAGGAATTATTAAGAAGAAGTTCACGTTGAACTCGACCAATATCTTCCAGAACATCCATGTTATCATTACCAAATCAAGAAAGAAAAGTGGATGACCATTGTTATCTTTTGGAGGCCATATGAATTGACCTCAATTTGAATAAGGATGCTATTATGAAGTTAGGTATAGACTATCGAGGTGGGAATGATGAATATGATAATCTATCAAGGAAATATGACTTGATTTATTCGTGGAAGGATGCAGGTACCTTTTAAAGGTGGAATTAAGGATAGAACATTGGTAACTTAAAATGAATCCTAGGGAACTGCATAAAGATTGGCATTTCACCCTTAATAGGGATAGTATGAGTTTTGACAGTATGAATTGGAAAGGATTAAGGTAATAATAACCTTTAAGGATCAGTGGAGAAATTTTTCAGAAGTAAATAGACAATGGTTCTAGTATTAGTAAATGGTATTTTGATATGCACTGTATATAGGGAATACAGGAGGAACGATTGAAGGATAACCTTAGAGGTTTTATAAGGAAAAAGGTAATATTCGAAATTCTCAAGAATAAAAATGTTGATAAAGGAAATATGACGTAATTATATTGATGCCAAGTGAGGCACGTGTTAAACCACGAGAAGGTATGGATCGAACCAGTAATGGTCGAAATTGTTCAGGGCAATTAGGACTTAAGATAGAAGATGTTCTAAGTATGATTGAGAGTCAGTCATGACAGTGATTAACTTCTAAAGATTGAGGCAATAACTTATGGAAAAATGGCGATATTTTTTTTTTTACTCATCAGATTTTAAGGAAAACATCTTCACATAAGCTGTGATTGAAATGAGGTAGAAAATTTAATTGGAGGTGGTTAAAATGACATTGACTGTAAGGAACTATTACTATCAGGAAAGGCCAAAGAGGTGGCCGACACTTTAACGGTAAAAGGAAAAATTATAGGCGCGTGTGCCAAAAGAATACAGTGAGGATGGTTAAAAATGTGAAGGTTGAATTATGGTTTGGAAGATTGACATTCCTTCTGATGACTGTGCAATACCCAACCGTAATAGTAGTTGGTAAAGGTTTAAATTGTGTAATCGCCATGAACGGGCTATCTATCTTAGAAGGTCCTATCTTGAGATAAGCCAGGACCATGTTTCAAAAAGGACCAAACAAACCTTTGAGTTAAGTCTTCTATTGAAGGCATATGATTAAGAATGGTATTAACCTACTATCGGTGCTTTGATTGAAACTCTTCTGAAATTTTATATGCTTCATGTCATGTATGTATGTCAGGATCAGGAGTGTTCTTCATGAATCAGGAATGGTGATTATGTTACCTCCTTAGAAGGATTTGTTACGACATGGATAGACTCCGTATGGTTAGCTATTAAGACTTCATGGAAAATGAATGACTACAGTGGGTCAGTGGTGGACCATAGTAAGGCAGCAATGATTCTGCGAGTAATGAGCTGATTACAACCGTGAGAGTTGTATTGGAATGGGTGTTGAGATTGAGTACCACTAATCGGGTCGTGGTAGTGTATAAGTTATCATTGATAGACTAATTAAGTAGAGTATCTACCTAGTGAATTATTATTCTTTCTTATCAATAGAGAGTCGTATTATTATACGAGGAAGGTTGCGGTGCAAGCATAGAATTCTAGTAACGATGATGTATAGAATGAGATCCCAGATTCGATTTTCGATGTCGAGGGAGTTTCAAAGGTGATTGTGTATGAGCTCGAGGAAGAGTATGGATCCATAGAATGATGGACGGGATAGCGAAAATATTTAGGCACGTGAAATGCGATGCTATAATACTTGATGTTGATATAAATACGTATATGTTTTGTTCTTCTATGACAAACCTCTATAGTTCAGAGGTAAATTCCAAGCCAGATATTTTATGGCAATAAAATTTTTTATGAATATATAATTCTCTTCAGTTCGTTCTTTTCTCTTCTTTTCATTTCATGTAATCTGAGAAGAACAACCCTTCCAGAAAGGGGAGGTATTGCCGAATGACTATCTATCTGTGTGATAGAAGCCTAGTAGGATACCATCTATTGTTTAATTGCTTGTCAAGTACTAAAGGCTGGCCACCTTCTGTACTAACTATGCGATATAACAAGTGTTCATGATCATAGTGATCTCTCAACAAATTCCTTTACTTCTATTTGATTGATCAAATTTTGGAAAATAGAAACAACTGAAAAAGGAGTAATAAAGTGGTGGTAGTATGCGGAATGGGGACACATTCGTGATACTGAGGTTGACGTGGTTATTAAAAGGTTATAGAACGCTAGCGAGCAAAAGTATAACCCGTATAATATTAGGAACGGAAGGTGATAGCGATTACGAACTGGAAAAGAATGGGTATTGAGAAGCAAAAGCTTTAATGTTAAAAGCTATGATGAGAGTCTGTGCAATAGACTTGAAAGAATTTGGAATGATCACTTAATTCGGATTGAGTTATCTTACGACAATAGATCATATGTCATTATCGAGGTGTCACCTTATGAAATCCTTGAGGGAAGACAATGTCGATCTCCCTTATGTTAGGATGAAGTTGTAGAGCGCAAGATGCTCGGACCCGCAGTAGTCCAAAGGACCAAGGATATGATAGATCTAATCAGAGGACGGCTGGTAGTAGCCCAAGATGGACATGATAAGTATGTTGATTTCACACGAAAGGATAAAGAGTATGAAATAGGGGACCTAGTAATGTTATAGGTATCCCTTGGAAAGGATTGATGAGGTTCGGAAAGAAAGGAAAGCTAAGTCTACAATTTATTGGACCCTTGGATATGTTAAGACGTTTGGGAAGTTAGCATATGAGCTAGCCTTACCCCGAACATGTAGCAGGTCGTAACGTGTTTCACGTATCAATGTTAAGGAAGTGTAATTTAGATGCCAGATAAATAGAGGCATATGAGCGCATAGACATGCAACCAGACGTAACCTATATGGAGCAACCAGGAAGGGTTGTAGAGTGAAAAGGGAACAAGTGCTCAGGAGAAGAACCACAATGTGGGAAAATTGACTCGAGAGTTAGAAAGTGTAATGCTAAGAAAGTATCCCCATTTGAATTCTATCTGATTCCGGGACGGAATCCTTTTAAGGAGGGGAGACTGTAATAACCCCAATTTTTGAGAAAATTTGAAACCCTTATGAATAGTGTTTTTGCTGAACGAGAAAACTTTTCATGCCACACTATGTAGGGGTTCTGTTATGGATATTCTGGGATATTATTAGTACTCTATGAAGTATATAAGTGTATGTAAAGATCGTCAGAATCCAATTCCGAACACTTTGGTTTTTCCCGGAAATCCACAAGATACGGAGAGAATTGAGTATAAGGTAACAGGATAAAAAGGATTTAAAATTAAAGGATTATATTAGAGGATCATAAAAAGGAATATAATGTATTGAGAAAGGTTAAGGGAACCTAAGTAATAAGATCCCAGGTATGATCCTTCAAACGATAAACGAGAACGAAAGTTAAGCGAACCGTATAACAGATCAGCGGTCATTAGGCAAACGATTAGGGAGTTAATCAAAGGGTTTAAGGGGAGTGATGTCATCCAACCAATAGAAAGGAGACAAGGAAGGGAGGATGACATCATAGGGGTGACATAAGCATGACATGGAAGGAAGGAGGTGTGGGTGATTTAGGACCACACAAATGCAAGGACAAGGTGGTAATTTGCTAAATGGAAAACAAAAACAAGCCAACCAACTAGCAATTCATTTCATCAAAATCAAAAAAAAATCAACCAAGGCATTGTCTTCACTTTGCTCTCGGCTTTCTTGCATTTTCAAAGCTAAAAATTTCCAAAATCAAGATCCAAGCATCCTTAATTGGTAAGAAAATTCCCTAACCTTCTTTATGCTTAGTAATGGCTATATCATAAGTTTAAGCCATTAATTCTTGCTCTAGCTTCTTGATTTAATCATTGGAGAAGACAATGAATAGTGTTTTCAAGTTCTAACTTGAGTTTTTTTTTTCTTGTTTTCTTGAAGATCTAAGCTTTCTTAAGACTACTCCAAGCTTATTAAGGCTTCCTAGCTTCACCCACCAATCCAAGGAAGGTATACCACTTTCAAACCCTAGGTTCATATATATTATAAAGTGATTTTGATGAGTAAGATGTTATGGTATCTTGTTGTTATGTTTAGAGTTGAGATTTGGAATGGTGGTGAAATGAAATGATAATTTAGTGGTTTTGATTTAAAGAAACTTAAAGCATGATTAAAGTTAGGTTAAGCATATGTATGAATGAGTAATATTGAATTGTTTGGGATTGTTATGATGTGGTAAGGATGGGTGTTTGATGTGTGTGGATTTGAGGATGGTTTGTGATGATTGTGGGTAGTTTTAAAAATGGGAAATCGCGTAAACATAGCCGTCGTAATGTCCGATTTTCTTTGGACTGTTTTGTGCATAGCATTAGGACCCGAGAACCCCCTGTTAAATTGTGACCACTGCCATGTTTAGATAGCTCATGTTACGAGCTTCGTTTTGATATGTAGTTCGTCCGATTCCGATTTACGGTTTAGGAGAAACGACCGTTTCAAGTAACGGCGTTTCGCGAACGAAACTTTTTCCCTCGCCTTACTTTGGAATGTAGGTTAAAGACCAAAAAGGATTAATTAATGTGTGAAACATTTATGGTAAGTGTGTTAGGCAGTTGGTAAGTCATTCGCGAAGGAATCGCGTTAAAACTCGTAAAGGTCAAGTTATTAAAAATGGTGGAGCCGAGGGTACCCGAGTGACTTAAGCGAATCGGTGAGCGTAAAACTAGCATTAGAGTCTAAGTTAGTTAAAGCATAGACTTACAAGTGATTTTGGTTTAATTCCAACTTACTTGTTGTTTATAGGTTGCCAGACTCGTCCCGAGCCTTTCTCACCCCCAAGTCGCTCAGGCAAGTATTCTATCCGTTATACTGTTGTTGTGATGTAAACATATGTATATGCATTATCTTGTGATATTGCATGATTGTTGATAGCAAATTTTTGCGATATATTGTAGCATGTGATATGGTATATATGCATGCCTGTTTCATATTCTTGAAATTTATATCTGTTGGTTATTTGATAATACCTATGCTAGAGGATAGTTGTATCTTGCATATACCCTTAGTATAGGGACCCAAAGGTGAAAATATTTTCTAAAACCGGGAGTCGAGGATCCCGAGTAATCTTGTATATATGGATATGGATATATATATATATATATATATATATATATATTTATATATATATATAGGGTAATAGTTTTCCAAACTATTAATCGAATAAGGTTTATTCGATAACTTTAAACTTTATTTTATTATTGAATATTATTTCGAATATTATTCAAGGACTTATGACTCCTTTTATTTATTTATTGAATATTATTTGAATATTCATTCGAAGGCTTATGACTCTTTTATATTATTTATGAATATTATTTGAATATTCATTTGAGGATGTATGACTCCTTTATTTTATTTAATGAATATTATTTATAATATTCATTCGAGGTATTATGACTCAGCGTATTTTATTTATTGAATATTATTTGAATATTCATTTGAGGATCTATGACTCCGATTATTTGCTGAGATATATTCTTTATTTTATTAAAGAATAAGGTGTAAATAATCAAACTTATTTTCGATTATTCAAATAAAGATAATACTTTCATATAAGTATATCTTGGGTTATTTAATACTCGTTTCAAGTATAAATTTAATACTTCTACTTCAATTATTTTTATAAAGATTATTCTTTATGGGAATATTATTTAATTAATAATATTCAGATATTTTCTAATATTCTGGGGACTGATTTACTTCATTAAATCAGTCTTACTCCAAACACTCTTTAAAGTGTTTTCGAGTCTTCAAAATGATTTTTAAAAGTCAGAGCGGATCCCAAAACTCATTTTTATATTTAAGATCTTCCTTTTAAAGGGGATTTAAATACTCGCTCAAAAAAACCTGGGGAGTCCGGCTCGGTGGTGTGTTTTATATTCGCAACAAGGTTGCTGTCTTGGTAAAAGAGTTTTTTGATTACTTACCCAATATTCGGGAAGTAAAATTCTTGGAACAAGTTAATCCATTAACAGGCATCGCCTGGGAAATATCGGTGAGTTTTCCTTTCCAACTAGATACGACTTCTTGGTGGAGCCGTATCAACAAGTTTCTACTTGGGGAAAGGGGGAAACGAGCTTTACGTTTCAGAGTCATGGATTTCATCTGAACTAGGAGTGGCGTAAGTGGTCGAGTAGCGCCGGCCCAGCCTTATTATATTGGCCCAAATGGCCTGGAAGTTCCGCTAAGGCGGTCCATTCCTTAGGAGTTCAGTGTTCGGTTGACAAGTAAATCCGACAGGTTCTCCTCTACATGTAGAAAATGGTGGGGTTGTACTACTACGACTGATCATCGTAAGTGGTCTTCCTGGCGCGGTAAACTCCCGTAATGAGTTCATCATCCATTTGGATAATTCTGCAACACTACCCGTAGCATTTCGATCGAAAGGCTACTAATGGGTGGTTGCCGAAGCATTGACAGGGTCAAACATTTTTATTGGTGTATCCATTGAATGAAGTATCTCGTAACTTCATTTCTTTTCAAAATATTTCAAAGATCAAATATTTTCAAGTTTATTTGTGGTCTCATCTATGGGATGACCTCGTGAATTTTATTATACTTTGAACGGTGATAGTTCAAGTAGCTTTATAAATGATATAAGTGTGGGGAAGTATTGGTAACTTCATTCCTTGTTTTTACTTATATCTAGTAAGTAATTATCTTACACACGATAAAGATTTTAGTAAGTATCCACTTAGATACTTGTATTATTGTTATCACTACATATTATCTTGCGAGCTGTAAGGCTCACTCTTGCTTTATTTCTTCATCACACAACAACAGTTAGGAGAGATGGCCAGACTCCAGCAGACCCAGCGCAAGCGCGTGGGAAGCGTCCCGCGTCTTCCCGCTGATATTGTAGCTGCTATAGCTGCAGAGGTAGATCCATTGTAGTTTAGACCATCTACTTTTGAGAATCCAATTATGTATAATTATAACTTGTGGCAGATAATGGCAATTAACTGTAAATTATCAAGTAATCATTTTGGGTTGTAATAATTTTAAATTGTGGATTCAAAGACTTGTACTTATTTCAATTTCATCTCTGAGACTATAACGAGTTGTGGTGTGTGTTAGTGTGGGGTCACAGCATGAGGGTATTTATTATTAATTAAGTAAAGTGATATTGTGGAAAGAAAGACCGTGACAACCCGGATTCCCGACCCCGGATCTGGGGGTGTTACAAACAAGAAGAAGACAAGTGTAACAAGATGACCTAAGCTTGATGACCTAAGCATGACAAGTGGGAAGGATTGGTTGGTTGATTGTGAGCCACACATTTTTCACCATGGTAAAAATTTAATTTAATTCCAAGACAAAAGGAAGCAACCAACCAACAAATATCATAACACAAATACAAATTGAAAGTTGACTTTCCCATTTCAAGAAGAAAGCTCTCGGCTAAAACAAACCCAGCAACTTCAAACTGCCATATCTCCTTCAATACTCACTCAAATGTTGTGTTCTATAGCTCGTTGGAAAGGTATTGAGATGGCCTACAACTCTTGTTCAAAAGTATCTTCCAAATAAGCATGGTAAGATCCTCATTTTTACAGTTCTTTAAATCGGACTTTTAGAAACTTCAAAGCCTAACTATGTGTTCTTTCCTAGTAACTTTCCACCCTCTAAGAAAGGTATAAATCTTCACACTCTTTAGTAATAAGTTTGAATGTTGAAGTTTGGAGATGGTTTGGATGGATGAGTAGTAATTTGAATGATAAGCATGATTCGAACTTAATTGTTAAGTAGTTTAGTTGAATTTGGAGATGTTATAATATATGATTGGATTGAGATCCTTGAGCTTATTATGATTGAAATCAGTAGCATTGATGTGTATCTTGAGTTGTTGTTGATTGGTAGTTGGATTGATATGATTTGGAATGGTAAAAAATTTGGAAATCGCGTAAACATTTCCTTCGTAATGTCCGATTTACTTTAGACTGCTTTTGTTCATAACATTAGGACCCGAGAACTTCCTGCTAGGTTTTGACCATTGCCATTTTTAGATAGTTCATGTTACGAGCTTCATTTTGATATGTGGTTTGTTTGATTCCGATGTACGGTCTAGGAGAAACGGCCGTTTTAAGTAACGACGTTTCGCGAACAAAACATTACCCCTCGCCTTACTTTGAAACATAGGTTAAAGACCTTAAATGACTAATTGGAGTATGAAACATTTATGTAAAGTGTAATAGGCAATTGGTAAGACACTCGCAAAGGAATCGCCTTAAAACTCGTAATGGTTAATTTATTAAAAATGGTGGAGTTTAGGGTACTCGAGCGACTTAAGAGAATCAGTAAGCGCAAAGCGAGCGTTAGAGTCTAATTTGGTTAAAGTATAGATTTACAAGTGACTTCGGTTTAATTCCAACTTATATGTTGTTTATAGGTTACCAGACTCATCCCGAGCCATTTGTAACCCCCAGTCGCTCAGGCAAGTTTTCTACCCGTTATACTGTTGTTGTGATGTATACGTGTATATGCATGATCTTGTGATAAATGCATATTTGTTATTAGCAAATTCTTGCGATATATTGTAGCATGTGATATGGTATATATGCATGCCTGTTTCGTATTCTTGATTTATATATCTGTTGGTTCAAATGCTTATTCGTTGCATAATACCTATGCTAGAGATAAGCGGTATTTGCGTATACCCTTAGTATAGGGGATCAAAAGTTGAACTTTTTCTAAAACCGGGAGGCGAGGCTCCCGAGTATAATATATATTTATATATATATATATATTGATATAGTTTTTAAAACTATTAAAAACTACAATTCTTTGCCCAGAACCTTACTCATTCAAGAAAGGGGAACTACAATTCACAGATCACCTCATTGGTTGATGGAATTCAGAGATGATAAAGGAGTCAGAAGATTTTTCAGACTTGAAGACCAACTCAAGATTGCCAACAATGAAACTCTCAAAGAAATGCAATCTAAGTTGGATATCAGTGATGAAGATGAAGCTGAATTCTTCAGACAACTCCAACTCCAAATTGAGGAAAATGACAAAGGGCTAGGAAAGAAAACCAGGGATCAAAGAAGAACAAGATGATTTGCTCAGGCTAGAGGAGCACCCTTGGAAACACTGTAAATCTTCAATTACCTTCTAGTACATACACTTTTGCAACACTTTTAAATTTCTACTTAGTTTCAGTTCATATATTTGTTAAGTGTTTTGTTATCATCAAGTTAACCTTGAATTTATGTCTACAATTCTTATAGACATAAATAGGGGGAGATTGTTAGGAATATATGTACATTAGTTTGATGATATGTTTAACAAAACACTTAAGTAGAAATCTAGTGTTTGTAGCCTCAACGGATAAGACCACTTTGGCTATCCGTTGATGGTGTAGCTTTACTTAGAAATAAGTCTAGTGTTGTAGCACATTTCAGTCTCTGAATTTGAGATATAATTCTTAAATGTTGAGGGAAATTATAAGTCATGTTGACTACTAAAGGATATGCAGATAGGAAGGCCAATTGTAAATATTTCATGCCTTGTAATTTTGTATAAATGAAATGGTGTCAACGGATAACTTAAAGACCTTCAACGGATGAGAAACAAAGCTTCAACGGATGTCTCTAAAGCTTCAACGGATAACATCCTTCAACGGATGAGTGCATCAACGGATAGAGCTTCAACTGCTAACACATCAACGGATAAAGCCATCAACGGATGAAGGCTTCAACGGATGTTCTGTTAAATAGCAGTTGACAAGTGGTAGTTGTACCTACAAACAGAGGCACATGGGTTGACAGAGACAACTGAGATGTGGTAGCCTATTTCAGGAACATCAGAAAAAGCAGCCGTTCTACTCTAGTATAAAGAGGCAATAGTCAACAATGCACTGGAGTAAAAATGGAGAAGAAACAAGTGGAAAACTTATTTTATTATTGTACTTTTATCTTTGTCTTCACTTGTAAACTTGGTGAAATATAAACCAAGTAGCAGCTAGTAATTATTAAAAGAATTTTTCAGAGCTGTTTAGAAAAATCTTGTGAAAAATTATCTAGTTTGTACTAGGATGCAGCTGTGATCAACTTCTTGAATCACAGATTTTCTGAAATACCATCTCTGGTGGAACAACAAATCCACCAGAAAAGTTTTTAAGGTCTATTGTGTTCTGTACTTTTGTGCTTGAATATATATCTGTCTGTATTAGCTTAAAGCAATTCACACACTTGTTTATCTTAAACACAAAGCCTTTGAAACTGCTCAAAACTTGAAAAAGTTTTGAGATTTACATTCAACCCCCCTTCTGTAAATCTCATTGTTAGTTCACTAGGAATAACAATTGGTATCAGAGCAGGCTCTTGACACACAAAGAGTTTAAAGTTCTTGGAAACTAACAAAGATGAGTAAGAAGGATATTGGAGTAAAAATCCCAGTTCTTGACAAAGACAGTTATCACCATTGGAAGGTGAAAATGCACCTTCATCTACTCTCCCAAGATGAAGGTTATGTAAACTGCATTGAGAATGGTCCTCACATTCCCCATAAAGTAGCCACAGTTGCTACAGCCACAATTGTTGTTGGTCAATCCATTCCAAAACCTAGAGCAGAATGGATAATGGAAGACACAGAAGAAGTCCACAAGGATAAGAAGGCTATGAACATTTTGTTTAATGGTCTTGACAAGGATATGTTTGATAATGTGATAAATTGCACAACTGCCAAAGAGGTTTGGGACACAGTTCAGCTACTGTGTGAAGGTACAGAACAAGTAAAAGAAAACAAAATGCAGCTTCTCATTCAACAGTATGAGTATTTTCATTTTGAAGAAAATGAATCTTTAAATGACACATTCAATAGATTTCAAAAGCTGTTGAATGGACTGAAGCTGTATGGTAGAGTGTACCAGGTGAAGGATTCAAATCTTAAATTTTTAAGATCCTTGCCAAAGGAATGGAAACCCATGACTGTCTCCTTGAGAAACTCTCAAGATTATAAGGACTTCACTCTTGAAAGATTATATGGAATCTTGAAGACTTATGAACTAGAGCTGGAACAGGATGAGGTATTGGAGAAGGGAAGAAAGAAAGGAGGTTCAGTTGCCTTGGTAGCTGAAAATGAGAAAGAATGCAGACAAGAAACTGTGAGATCAACATTAAACTCCAAAGATGGCACAAGCAAATCAGAATCAAGCAAGGGTAAGGAGCAAGTTGCTGAGAATGAAGACAACTCCAGCCAAGATGACTCTGATGGTATTGATGAGCATCTTGCATTTCTGTCCAGAAGATTTGCAAAGATGAAATTTAAGAAAAACACTAGAGCCACTAAACCTCATAAGAACATGGTGGACAAATCCAAGTTCAAGTGTTTCAATTGTGGTATAAGTGGACACTTTGCAAGTGAGTGCAGAAAGCCAACTTCTGAAAAGAAGAAATTTGACCAAGTAGATTACAAAAAGAAATATTTTGATCTGCTCAAGCAAAAGGAGAAGGCTTTCATTACTCAAGAAAAAGACTGGGCAGCTGATGGAGAAGAAGAGGATGAAGATGTGGAATATGTCAACTTGGCTCTCATGGCTGATTCTGAGGAAAATGAAGTTAGTTCATCAAGCAACCAGGTAATCACTACTGATTTAACACAGCTTACTAAAGAAGAGTGCAATGATGCTTTTAATGACATGTCTACTGAATTGTATCACTTGCGTGTGTCTCTTAAATCTCTTGCTAAAGAAAATAGTAGGATTAAAGAGAACAATCTGTTTTTAAGTAATAGAAATGCTGTGTTAGAAGATAAGTTGATTGACCTAGAGAAAACTAAGCTACATTGTATATCTGTTGAAAATGAACTAGCTGAATCTGTTAAGAAAGTAGAAATACTTTCTAATCAATTAGAGAGAGAGCAAGAGGTGATTAAAGCCTGGAAGACATCTAGGGATGTTAGTGCTCAAATTTTCAAGGTCCAAGGAATTGAATCATTTTGTGAGACTGCCTGGGATAAAAACAAAAAGAAAATGGAATTAATTGATGGGCTGTCAACGGATGTTGAATCAATGGATGATGAAAATTATCCGTTGAAGGAAGAAAAGGAGCATCCGTTGAAGGTTCCTCAATTAAAACAGGCAGATGTTTCTAAAAGTGAAAATCTAAAGAAACTCAACAAAAAGTTTGGTTCAACTTCCAAGAACTTTGTCAAAGAAGAAGCAAGCACATCCAAAGATTTCAGTAAGGTGAATATAGGACACATGACCTTAGAACAGTTAAAGAATAGGCTCAAAGTGGTTGAGGATAAAAAGGAAACTAAAAGGAAATCTAATAGAAATGGGAAGGTAGGGGTTAACAAACATAACAATTACACACCTGATAAGTATGCTCCTAGAAAAAGCTGTGTGCATTGTAATAGTGTTAATCATCTATCTGCTAATTGCAAATCTATTAAGAAAACTCCCATACCTGTACCCTCTTCCATGCCTAATATGTCTGCATCACCTCTGCATGTTATGCCTGTTATGTCTCAACAGAATCCTTATGCACATTTTGCAAACATGCCATATTTTAACAATCCTTATCTTGCTACATTTAGTATGCCTCAAATGCCATACAATATGCCTATGTGGAATAACATGTTTGCACAATCCATGCCTTATCAAATTCCAAATGTGCTAAATGATTCTGTGACTAACCCTACACCTCAACCAACTACATCTAAGATCAAGGTTGACTCAAAGTTACCTAAGTCTAAAGATGCAGGAGGAATGAAGTCTAGGAGAAAGGCTAACATAAATGGACCCAAGGAAACTTGGGTACCAAAATCAACTTGATTGATTTTATGGTGTGCAGGGAAACAGAAGAAATCTATGGTACTTGGACAGTGGCTGTTCAAGACACATGATAGGAGATTTCTCCCTGCTCACAGAGTTTAAGGAGAAAGCTGGCCCTAGCATAACCTTTGGAGATGACAGCAAAGGGTTTACTATGGGATATGGCTTGATTTCAACAAGGAATGTCATCATTGATGAAGTTGCATTAGTTGATGGTCTCAAGCACAACTTACTGAGCATCAGTCAACTATGTGATAGAGGGAATACAATTTCCTTCAATTCTGAAGCCTGTGTTGTCACCAGTAAGAAAGACAACAAAGTGGTTCTAACTGGAGTTAGAAAAGGAAATGTGTACTTAGCTGACTTCGACTCTACTGATGTAGAATCTATTACTTGTCTCTTCAGCAAAGCAAGTCCAGTTGAAAGTTGGCTATGGCACAAGAAGCTATCTCATTTGAATTTCAAGACAAT
Source organism: Apium graveolens (assembly GCF_009905375.1). Classification (NCBI taxonomy): domain Eukaryota; kingdom Viridiplantae; phylum Streptophyta; class Magnoliopsida; order Apiales; family Apiaceae; genus Apium; species Apium graveolens. The sequence goes on from NW_027417356.1 coordinate 18,416, forward strand.
GAATGATCTAGTCAAAAAGGACTTAGTTAGAGGAATTCCTCTTGTTGAATTCTCAAGGGATGGTTTGTGTGATGCTTGTCAGAAAGGCAAACAAAGGAAAGCATCATTCAAAAAGAAGCTTGAAACAACAATTGATGAACCATTACAGCTGCTACATATGGATTTGTTTGGACCAGTCAATGTATTGTCAATTGCAAGAAAAATATATTGCTTAGTGATTGTAGATGATTTCTCAAAGTTTTCATGGGTCTATTTTCTTGGATCAAAGGATGAAGCAAGTGAAATCATTATCAATCACATCAGGCAAGTCAATAATCATCCTGACTTGAAGGTTAGGAATATCAGGAGTGACAATGGAACTGAGTTCAAGAATTTGACAATGAGGCTGGTCTGTGAAGAAAATGGAATCATGCATGAGTTCTCAGCTCCAAGAACACCTCAGCAAAATGGGGTAGTTGAAAGAAAGAACAGATCTTTAATTGAGGCTGCTAGAACAATGCTTGAAGAATCAAAGTTACCAACATATTTCTGGGCTGAAGCTGTTAATTGTGCCTGCTACACTCAGAATATTTCTTTGATCAATCAAGCTAAAGGCATGACTCCTTATCAGTTGTTCAAGAGAAGAAAACCAACTCTAAACTTTCTTCATGTCTTTGGATGTAAATGCTTTATACTGAGAAATTAATCTGACCATAAAGGGAAGTTTGATGCAAAGGCTGATGAAGGGATATTTGTTGGTTACTCAGCTGGAAAATCTTATAGGGTCTACAATCTAAGAACCAACATTGTTATGGAATCTGTGCATGTTGTGTTTGATGATAAAAAGATTGATGGACTAACAGATGAAGGACACCATGAGAGACTCAAATTTGACAACATTGAGATATATTGTGATGATAGTGAAGAGGAGACTGATGGAGATGACACTTTAAAAGGGATTCAAAACATGCCCTTGGATAATGCACAAAATTCTGCATCCGTTGATAGAGGCAATGCAGTATCCGTTGAAAGACATAATGCATCATCCGTTGAAGTACAAAATGAAGCATCCGTTGATCATAGTTCATCAACGGATAATCGATTTATATCATCAGTTGATAGAACTCCAAGTTCCCTGCAAAGGACCAACAACTCAGGGGGAGTTTCAACTAATCAACACTCTGTCTCACATCATGACAATACTGAGGCCACCTCATCTAGAGTATATGTAATAACCCCAATTTTGGAAATTTTTGAAACCCTTATGAATAGTGTTTTTGCTGAACGAGAAAACTTTTCATGCCACGCTATGTAGGGGTTCTGTTATTGATCTTATGGGATATTATTAGTACTCTATGAAGTATATAAGTGTATGTAAAGATCGTCAGAATCCAATTCCGAACACTTTGGTTTTTCCCGGAAATCCACAATATACGGAGAGAATTGAGTATAAGGTAACAGGATAAAAAGGATTTAAATTAAAGGATTATAAGAGAGGATCATAAAAGGGATATAATATATTGAGAAAGGTTAAGGGAACCTAAGTAATAAGATCCCGGGTATGATCCTTCAAACGATAAACGAGAACGAAAGTTAAGCGAACCGTATAACAGATCAGCGGTCATTAGGCAAACGATTAGGAAGTTAATCAAAGGGATTAGTGGGAATGATGTCATCCAACCAATAGAAAGAGGACAAGGAAGGAAGGATGACATCATGTGGATGAGATAAGCATGACATGGGAAGGAGGAGGTGTGGTGGCTTTGTAACCACACAAATCCAAGGGCAAGAAGGTACTTTACTAAATCAAAAACAAAACCAAATCAACCAACCAAAAGATCAAGACAAGGCAAAACACAAAATTCTTCTTCTTCTTCATGAAGCTCTCGGGTTCTCCTCTTAAAAAATGGAAGTTCAAGCTCCTCCACTTATTATTTAGCAAGGTAATTATCTAAGCTTCCCCATGGATAGTTACATACTTCCTATAAGTTTAAGCTTCTAATTCCAAGCCAATCTTTTTCTATAAATCATCAAAGAAGATGGTGAATAGTGTTTTCAAGAACTAAAAATTGTGTTCTTGAAGTTTTGTTTAGATTAAGCTTGGTTAAGGGCTTTAAAGGTGATTCCAAGCCATCCTCTTGATTCTCCACTCTCCAAGGAAGGTATAAACTACAAACCCTAGCTTTAGTTTTGAGTAATTAGGATTGAATGTGTTTGATATAGCATATGTGAGGCATGATGCTTGATTGGTTGAAGTTTGGTTGAGTTTGTAGAGATTAGTTGGTTTTGTTGCATTGTTGGAGTTGTAAATCTTGGTAATTAGTTAAAGAACCTAAGTAAAGCTTTTAGTTCATGTGAGGAATAAGTATAAATGGTTAATGTGCATTTGTTGGGGCTGTTATGATGTGGTTTGGAGGGATATTGGTTGTATGATTGATTTGGGGTTGATTTGTGGTTGGTATTGAATGGTTTAAAATTGGGAAAACGCGTAAACATAGCCGTCGTAACGTCCGATTTTCTTTAGACTGTTTTTGTGCATAACATTAGGACCCGAGAACCCCCTGCTAGATTATGACCACTGCCATGATTAGATAGCTCATGTTACGAGCTTCGTTTTGATATGTAGTTCGTTCGATTCCGATGCACGGTTTAGGAGAAACGACCGTTTCAAGTAACGGCGTTTCGCGAACGAAACTTTTCCCCTCGCCTTACTTTGAAACATAGGTTAAAGACCAAAAAGGGTTAATTAATGTATGAAACATTTATGGTAAGTGTGTTAGGCAGTTGGTAAGACACTCGCGAAGGAATCGCTTTAAAACTCGTAAAGATTAAATTATTAAAAATGGTGGAGCCGAGGGTACCCGAGTGGCTTAAGCGAATCAGTGAGCGCAAAACAAGCGTTAGAGTCTAAGTTAGTTAAAGTATAGATTTACAAGTGATTTTGGTTTAATTCCAACTTACTTGTTGTTTATAGGTTACCAGACTCGTCCCGAGCCATTCGTAACCCCAGTCGCTCAGGCAAGTTTTCTACCCGTTATACTGTTGTTGTGATGTAAATATATGTATATGCATTATCTTGTGATATTGCATGATTGTTATTAGCAAATTTTGCGATATATTGGAGCATGCTAATATGGTATATATGCATGTCTGTTTCGTAATCTGGTTATCTATCTGTTGATTTCAATGCTTATAGTTGCATAATACCTATGCTAGAAATAAGCAAGTAGTTGCGTATACCCTTAGTATAGGGGATAAAAGGTGAACATATTTCTAAACCGGGAGTCGATGTTCCCGAGTATATATATATATATATATTTATATGTATATATATGGATATAGTTTTTAAAACTATTAATCGAATAAGGTTTATTCGATAACTTTAACTTTATTTTATTATTGAATATTATTTGAATATTCATTTGAGGATGTATGACTCCTTTATTTTTATTTAATGAATATTATTTATAATATTCATTCGAGGTATTATGACTCAGCTTATTTTATTTATTGAATATTATTTGAATATTCATTTGAGGATCTATGACTCCGATTATTTGCTGAGATATATTCTTTAATTTATTAAAGAATAAGGTGTCGATAATCAAACTTATTTTTGATTATTCAAATAAAGATATTACTTTCGTATAAGTATATCTTTGATTATTTGCTATTCATTTCAAGTATAAGTTTTAATACTTCTACTTCAATTATTTTATAAAGATTATCTTTTATGGGAATATTATTTAAATAATAATATTCAGACATTTTCTAAATATTCTGGGGACTGATTTACTTCATTAAATCAGTTTTACTCCAAACACTCTTTAAAGTGTTTTCGAGTCTTTAAAATGATTTTCAAAAGTTAGAGCGGATCCCAAAACTATTTTTATATTTAAGATCTTCCTTTTAAAAAGGGGATTTAAATACTCGCTCAAAACCTGGGGGATCCGGCTCGGTGGTGTGTTTTATATTCGCAACAAGGTTGCTGTCTTGGTAAAAGAGTTTTTGATTACTTACCCAATATTCGGGAAGTAAAATTCTTGGAACAAGTTAATCCATTAACAGGCATCGCCTGGGAAATATCGGTGAGTTTTCCTTTCCAACTAGGTACGACTTCTTGGTGGAGCCGTATCAACAAGTTTCTACTTGGGGAAAGGGGGAAACGAGCTTTACGTTTCAGAGTCATGGATTTCATCTGAACTAGGAGTGGCGTAAGTGGTCGAGTAGCGCCGGCCCAGCCTTATTATATTGGCCCAAATGGCCTGGAAGTTCCGCTAAGGCGGTCCATTCCTTAGGAGTTCAGTGTTCGGTTGACAAGTAAATCCGACAGGTTCTCCTCTACATGTAGAAAATGGTGGGGTTGTACTACTACGACTGATCATCGTAAGTGGTCTTCCTGGCGCGGTAAACTCCCGTAATGAGTTCATCATCCAATTGGATATTTCTGCAACACTACCCAAAGCACTTCGATAGAAAGGCTACGGTTGGGCGATTGTTGAGTGTTGGCAGGGTCAAGTTTTCAAAATAATGTTTGCATCAAATGAAGTATCTCATAACTTCATTTTATTTTGATGATATTTTAAAGGTTGAATCTATTCATGTATTATCTTGTAGTCTCGTCTATATGATGAACTTTGGAAACTAATTATAACTTGAATGGTGGTAGTTCAAGTAGTATTTGGAAAAGATATAAGTATATTGGAGTATTTTGTAACTTCATCTTTTAAACTTATATCTAGTAAATGATTATCTTATGCATGACAAAGATTTTCAGAAAAACGTTGAGACAAGGTTAGATATATGAGATCACCTTGCAACGATATTTTTATACAGTTATACACTGGAATTCTGTGTGTATTATGCATGGAAGAGGACTTCCAATATTTTGAAAAGTATATATGTATATATATATATATACTGAATATTTTGCGACTTCATCGCATTAAGATATCAACTTGGTTCATTTCTTTTGACCAAGACTTTCATGAGTATTATGAGTAGGCTCATATATTGTAAATCATTATACATATTATTTTGGTGGGCTTGCTGCTCACCCTTGCTTTATTTCTTCATCACACAACAACAGTTAGGAAAGATGGCCAGACTCCAGCAGACCCAGCGCAAGCGCGTGGGAAGCGTCCTGTGTCTTCCCGTTGATGTTGTAGCTGCTATAGCTGCAGAGGTAGATCTATTGTAGATCAGACCATCTACTTTTGAGAATCAATTATGTATAATTATAACTTGTGGCAGATAATGGCAATTAACCGTAAATTTATCAAGTAATCATTTTGGGTTGTAATAACTTTTAAATTGTGGATTCAAAGACTTGTACTTATTTAAATTTCATCTCTGAGACTATAACGGGTTGTGGTGTGTGTTAGTGTGGGGTCACAGCATAAGGTTATTTATTAATTAAGTGAAGTGATATTGTGGAAAGAAAGACCGTGACGACCCGGATCCCCGACCCCGGATCTGGGGTGTTACAGTATATCTTCCACCTCAAAGGAAATGGACCAAGAATCATCCCTTTGAACTGATCATTGGTGATGCATCATCTAAAGTGCAAACAAGAAAAGCTACTCAAGATGAATGTTTGTATAGTAGTTTTCTATCTCAGGAGGAACCTAAGAAAGTGGAAGAAGCTTTATTGGATCCAGATTGGATATTAGCTATGCAGGAAGAGCTGAACCAATTTGAGAGAAACAAAGTTTGGAAGCTAGTACCCAAACCAAAGAACAAGAGTCCTATTGACACAAAATGGGTATTCAGAAACAAGATGGATGAAAATGGCATTGTCATAAGGAATAAAGCCAGATTGGTTGCTAAAGGCTATTCTCAACAAGAGGGAATAGATTTTGATGAGACATATGCTCCTGTTGCAAGACTTGAAGCCATCAGAATTTTTCTAGCCTATGCAGCCCATGCCAATTTCAAAGTCTATCAAATGGATGTTAAGAGTGCATTTCTAAATGGGAAATTGGAGGAAGAAGTTTATGTAAGTCAACCTCCAGGGTTTGAAGATTCAAATTTTCCAGACTATGTGTATTATCTGTTGAAAGCACTCTATGGACTGAAGCAAGCACCTAGAGCCTGGTATGAAACCTTATCAAAATTCCTTTTGGAGAATCACTTCACTAGAGGTACTGTTGATAAAACTCTCTTCTTTAGGAATGTTAATGGCTCTAGTATACTTGTTCAAATTTATGTAGATGACATAATATTTGGATCTACAGATGATAAGCTTTGTAAAAAGTTTGCTAAGCTAATGCAAAGTAATTATGAAATGAGCCTGATGGGAGAACTAACCTATTTTCTTGGTTTACAAGTTAAACAAGTTAGTGATGGAATTTTCATTAGTCAAACTAAATATATTTATGATCTTTTAAAGAAGTTTGACTTAATAGAATGTTCATCTGCAAAAACTCCCATGGCCACTGCCACCAAACTTGAATTAAATAAGACTGAAAGGTCTGTGGACATTACAAGTTATAGAGGCATGGTTGGTTCACTTTTATATTTAACTGCCAGTAGACCAGATATAATGTTTTCTACATGTCTCTGTGCTAGATTTCAAGCTGACCCTAAAGAATCTCACTTAGTAGCTATTAAAAGAATTTTCAGATATCTCAAGGGGACTCCAAATCTAGGAATTTGGTACCCTAGAGAGTCTGGTTTTGATCTAATTGGCTACTCAGATGCAGACTATGCAGGTTGCAAAATAGACAGGAAAAGTACAACAGGCTCCTGCCAATTCCTGGGAAACAAGCTTGTATCATGGTTTAGCAAAAAGCAAAATTCAGTCTCTACTTCTACAGCTGAGGCTGAATACATTGCTGCTGGAAGTTGCTGCTCTCAAGTGTTATGGATGAGGAATCAACTCCTTGATTATGGACTACATGTTGATAGAATTCCTATTTTTTATGACAACACAAGTGCCATAGCCATAACAGAGAATCCTGTGCAGCACTCAAGGACCAAGCACATTGATATCAAGTACCACTTCATTAGGGAACATGTGATGAAAGGTACAGTGGAACTTCATTTTGTTCCAAGTGAACAACAAATTGCAGACATATTTACCAAGCCACTTGATGAATCAATATTCACAAGATTGGTAAGTGAGCTAGGTATGCTTAATTACTCTTAAAATTCATGTCCTCATTGCAATTTGAATTGAAGCCTGAAATGTATTAGGCGCAAGAACAAATTTGATTTTTAACATAGATTATTCCATCAACGGATATTCCCTATCCGTTGAAAGTCAAAATTGTTCTGTCAACGGATGTTCATTATCCGTTGAAAGTCATATACATTTCTGGAATTTTTATCCGTCAACGGATAAAACTGAAGTGCTCTTCAACGGATGACAGTTTACCTTATCCGTTGAAATATCACATCAGTCGATTCAAGTGTTTCACAACCGTTGATTCTATTGTCTTAACCGTTGATACTCATACATACAGCTGTATGTATTTGTTTTAAAGGTAGTTTTCAGAATACTTACAGTTTATTCTTAAACGGCTGAAATTCACTTACACATATTTATTGTTTAATCTCTTATTTATGTTTTTTTTGAGAAAGTATATAAGCCCTTCTGATTTTTCATTTTTACTTTACGCTTTCTTGAAATTTCAAAGCTTTTACCATTTTCTCTCTGCAAAACCTTCAAGTTATTCTCTGCAATTTCTACTCACAACAATGGCACCAGTAGTAAAGATTATGTCTCAATCTGGGTTCATCTATGAGAAGAACAATTTCATAGCTTTGGTAGAAAAGAATGAAGCCCACTCAGATTATCACAAAATGATGGACTTCATCAAAAACTGTAAACTTAGCTATGCAATGCTGGAAGCCCCAACGATTTACTGTGAAGTAGTTGAGGAGATTTGGACAACTGCTGAGTTCAACTCCATAGATATGACAATCTCCTTCACTCTCAAAGGTAAAAATCATTATGTTAACTGTGATGACTTACTAGCATGTTTTAAATTACCTGAGAACAATGCCATGACACCACACACTGATAATGATGTATCCAGCATGTTAGATTCCATAGGTTATTCTCTTAACTCTGCTAGTTTAGGGAGTATTAAAAGAAAAGGCCTTAGGAAAGAATGGAGTTTTCTTGGGGATGCCTTTATCAAGGTTTTCTCTGGAAAAATTAGCAATTTTGATGCCATAACTTCATCTCTTGTTACTATGCTCTATATGCTTGTTTCTGATAGGTATTTTAATTTTAGCAACTATGTTATGCTAGAATTGGGTACTAGATTAGGTAACAAAGCTAATAGACCTAATAACATCTATTATGATAGATTCTTTATGTTATTGGCTAACCATGTTGTTGAAGGTTTGGTCATTACGAATGAGAATAATAAACTCAGGTGCTGGGCACAAGAGAAAAGAGTTCTTACAGATTTATTGAGAATGGATCTCAACAGCAGTGTGCCATTGGTATATTTACCAATCATGAATGCACCTCAGGTAGGTGAGGTAATTGCTTCTACAACTCCTACTTATTCCAACCCCTCTATTTCTTTATCTTCTAGTGTGGCCATGGAATCTGTGACAATGCCCCAACAGATTCCTACCAAGGTAACCAAAACTAAACTTTCAAAATCAAAGACAAAGAAAACCACCTCTGTTGTTTCTCAGAAGACAACAGTTGTAACACCTACCATTAACCCTGAGGGGAGTGAACAGGGTGTGAGTGGTGAGGGGAGGGGTGAACATCAAAGAAACCCCCAGGATAAGGAAGGAGAGAAAAGTGCTTCCCAAGCTAGCCAAGCCACAGTTTCTCAAAAAGCTGTGGTGGTTGAAAAGGTTACTAGCATATCCCTAGCTGCATCCTCCCAAAAGGATGTAACTATTGAAAATAGTTCCCAACCAGGAACACACAAATGAGGGAGGGACACTAAAGCCAAACACTCACCAACAAAAGCCTTTATTAGAAGAAAAAGAGCTAGAACCCAATCTTCTACACAGGGTGCACACACTGCACAGATACATCCATCTGTATCTATGCCTTCTCAAACTCAGTTTGATGTGGCTCCAACAAATGTGGAGTCACAGCCCCATTCTCTCACAATTAACACACATCAATCACCACACACTTCTTCACCATCTCTAGATGTGGATATGTTATTCCCATCAATTCCTGATTCTCCCTCTTTACAACTCAGGGAGGAGCCCCACTCAAATACAGGTGATCATCATCTTTTAGATGATTTATTGGATCACCCGCAAATTCTTTCAGATGTAATTGAAGGATCTGTGTCACCAAAACTCATATCAATCTACACAGATTCAACAGTTATATCACTTTCAATTACTACTCCTTTTCCTTCTTCAACGGATATCACTCATCCGTTGACAAGTGGTTGTTCTTCAACGGATAAGCTTAACAGCAGTTATCCGTTGATACCATCAGTTTCACCTTCAACGGCTATTCCTCATCCGTTGATAGTCTCTACACACACAACTGAAACAATTCCAAGTGTAGAAGACTTGATTACTGTACAATCACTTCTAGGACTGAGGGAAGGGAGTGACAATTTGAGTGAGAGGCTGGGTTGCTCCCAGGCAAAAGGAGAGATTGAGAGCTCAAATATGCATGCTATTTCTTCCAGCATGGCAAAAGTAAGTGAGAGGAGTACCACCTTAGTAGGTGAAGGTGAGGGAGTGAGTTGTGTGAGCCAGGGGGAGCCCCTGATACAAGAACATAGAGAAAATGAGAGAAAGGCAGGTACAGCAGATATAAGGATGGATCCAGCCATTGCTAGTGAGTCAATGATTGTGAATGATGCTGAAAAGGAAAGACAATTTCAGCAACATTACAAAGCTGTAATTGATAACATTTCCTTGGATGCTGACACTTTTACTCATCCTGTTTCAGCCTATCAAGTATTGGCTGCACAGGGCAATGTGGAGGCAGAAAAAACACTACATCTAGTACATACAACAGCATCTCTTCAAAGGGACAAAACTGCTATTAACAAGATGCCTTAACAGCTGGTGAGTCATTTGAAGAATTTGGAGTAAATTCTGATGATGATGACTTTGTTTCTTCTGATGGAAGCATGAACTTAGGGGGAGATGAAGGCCCTAGTTCTATTCCAAATCTACCTGAATGGACCTTCACAAAGGAGTCTACAACAGGGCAATTCAATGTCTCCTTAGTCAAACAAATCAGTACTATCAAACAGGCCATTCAGAAAACTTCTCATGCTGGTACAAAGGCTATCCTTACAGCTCACTTGGACTCACTGCATCTCATGAAGTTGCAGCAAGTAAGACAGAATCTGAGTGTGGATGAACTCAGAAAGGATATTGCTGACTTGAAATCCTACAATTCTGAAAAATTGGATTCAGTCATGCCCTTTGGTACAATGCAGGACATTTTTTTGAGATTGAAAAAGGAATCACATACTGAAAAGAGGCTGGCCAAATTGGAAGACAGAGTTCAAGTTATTGAAGATTCTGTGGCCACCATTCTTCACAACCAACAATCTCAAACAAATCTACTTATGCAGCTGGCAAAAGCACAGGGCTTGATCCCTCTCCTTGATGATAATAAAAAGGGGGAGAGTAAAAGGGAAGGGGAAGGAGAGCCATCTACAAAAATCCAAATATCCAAAGTGCTAGTTCCTGCCATCACTACTTCTCCAATCATTCAAATCAAAGGAAAGCCTGATGGAATTGATTTAATCCAGCTAGCAGCAGCTGAAATTCAAGTGAAAGAGCAAAGGAGGAAAATTGATGAAAGGATGCAACAGCTGTTTGGTTCAACACAAGATAAATCAATATCTGTGAAACATAGCACAAAGGTTGAACCAATCAATATGGAGCACAAGCCAGAAAGGAGAAATAAGGTTGGAGAGACTTCTTTCAAGAATCTAAAACCTATGGTTCTCAAGCCCAACACCAGATCCAGCAAGGACTCCACAAAGAACCCTCTAGACTTTGCTCAGATGAAAGAAGTGGACTTTCCTCTTCCAAAGCCTGATGAAGACAAAGTTTTGGGTACAAGCATCATAAAACACAAGGAGACCATGGATGAGGCAGTAAGGAGAAACATGGCTATTATCTTTAGAGAGGGAAAGAGCATATGTGTGATGCAAGGACATCCCAAATTCTCAATAGCCAAGAGGGAAGAAACCAAAAGGTTAAAGAAAGAAGCTGAAAAACTCAAGGCTGACAAAAGAGCACAAGCAAAGCTTGAACAAAAGCTAAAGTCAAGTCTAGTTGAAAATGAGAAAGGAATTGAAGTCAGGGGTAAAGACAAGATGGCAAACTTAGATGAGGTTTTTGGGAGTATATTTGGTGAAAGTATGGAGGAAAAAGAGGAATGGCAGAAGGGAAACAGAAGAAAGGCCAAGGCACATAGAAGGAGTGAAGGCAACACTGAAGGAACCAAATCTCTACCTTCCATACCTGAACCCTTTGTTGCTGATCCCACTATAAACATCCATGGTGAACTAATCATCCCAAAAGAGGAACCTATCGATTGGGACACCATCAATTTGCCTACCTTTTTAACCACTCTTCCACTACCAAAGAAACAGAAAAGAAAATCCAAATCTACACCTCCCCTAAACTCTAAGAAATTCACTCAAAAACATAAACCTAACCCTAAGCCACCCATTTCTAAAGATGATTATGTTCACATCTGTGATATAAAAGAAATTTCAGATATTGAACTCTATCTGGATGAGCTGAAGGATGTAAGGGGAATTGCTGCTTACAGACAGCTACCAGAGAGATTGGTGTTCAGATACAAAGGAGCTGGGGAAAGAACATGGCCTCTCTACAGGATTCTGAATGAAGGCTACTCTACCTTGATCAGAGTCTTTTCAGTCATACAAAAGGATTCTGGCTTTACCAGGACTGCCAAGACTGAAATTCTCAACAAGATTGCCAACATAAGGAAAACTTGGAGGGAGCCCAATGCTTTGCCCAGAACCTTACTCATTCAAGAAAGGGGAACTACAATTCACAGATCACCTCATTGGTTGATGGAATTCAGAGATGATAAAGGAGTCAGAAGATTTTTCAGACTTGAAGACCAACTCAAGATTGCCAGCAATGAAACTCTCAAAGAAATGCAATCTAAGTTGGATATCAGTGATGAAGATGAAGCTGAATTCTTCAGACAACTCCAACTCCAAATTGAGGAAAATGACAAAGGGCTAGGAAAGAAAACCAGGGATCAAAGAAGAACAAGATGATTTGCTCAGGCTAGAGGAGCACCCTTGGAAACACTGTAAATCTTCAATTACCTTCTAGTACATACACTTTTGCAACACTTTTAAATTTCTACTTAGTTTCAGTTCATATATTTGTTAAGTGTTTTGTTATCATCAAGTTAACCTTGAATTTATGTCTACAATTCTTATAGACATAAATAGGGGGAGATTGTTAGGAATATATATACATTAGTTTGATGATATGTTTAACAAAACACTTAAGTAGAAATCTAGTGTTTGTAGCCTCAACGGATAAGACCACTTTGGCTATCCGTTGATGGTGTAGCTTTACTTAGAAATAAGTCTAGTGTTGTAGCACATTTCAGTCTCTGAATTTGAGATATAATTCTTAAATGTTGAGGAAAATTATAAGTCATGTTGACTACTAAAGGATATGCAGATAGGAAGGCCAATTGTAAATTTTTCATGCCTTGTAATTTTGTATAAATGAAATGGTGTCAACGGATAACTTAAAGACCTTCAACGGATGAGAAACAAAGCTTCAACGGATGTCTCTAAAGCTTCAATGGATAACATCCTTCAACGGATGAGTGCATCAACGGATAGAGCTTCAACTGCTAACACATCAACGGATAAAGCCATCAACGGATGAAGGCTTCAACGGATGTTCTGTTAAATAGCAGTTGACAAGTGGTAGTTGTACCTACAAACAGAGGCACATGGGTTGACAGAGACAACTGAGATGTGGTAGCCTATTTCAGGAACATCAGAAAAAGCAGCCGTTCTACTCTAGTATAAAGAGGCAATAGTCAACAATGCACTGGAGTAAAAATGGAGAAGAAACAAGTGGAGAACTTATTTTATTATTGTACTTTTATCTTTGTCTTCACTTGTAAACTTGGTGAAATATAAACCAAGTAGCAGCTAGTAATTATTAAAAGAATTTTTCAGAGCTGTTTAGAAAAATCTTGAGAAAAATTATCTAGTTTGTACTAGGATGCAGCTGTGATCAACTTCTTGAATCACAGATTTTCTGAAATACCATCTCTGGTGGAACAACAAATCCACCAGAAAAGTTTTTAAGGTCTGTTGTGTTCTGTACTTTTGTGCTTGAATATATATATGTCTGTATTAGCTTAAAGCAATTCACACACTTGTTTATCTTAAACACAAAGCCTTTGAAACTGCTCAAAACTTGAAAAAGTTTTGAGATTTACATTCAACCCCCCTTCTGTAAATCTCATTGTTAGTTCACTAGGAATAACATTATTTAATGAATATTATTACGAATATTCATTCGAGGGCTTATGACTCCTTTATTTTATTTAATAAAAATTATTACGAATATTCATTCGAGGGCTTATGACTTCTTTATTTTATTAAATGAATATTATTTTGAATATTCATTCAAGGGCTTATGACTTCTTTATTTTATTAAATGAATATTATTTTGAATATTCATTCGAGGGCTTATGACTTCTTTATTTTATTAAATGAATATTATTTTGAATATTCATTCGAGGACTTATGACTCCTTTTATTTTATTATTTGAATATTATTTGAATATTCATTCGAGGGCTTATGACTCAGTTTATATTATTTAATGAATATTATTTGAATATTCATTTGAGGATCTATGACTCCGATTATTTGCTGAGATATATTCTTTATTTTATTAAAGAATAAGGTGTCGATAATCAAACTTATCTTTAATTATTCAAATAAAGATAGTACTTTCGTATAAGTATATCTTTGGTTATTTAATACTCATTTCAAGTATAAGTTTTAAAACTTCTACTTCAATTATTTTTATAAAAATTATTCTTTATGGGAATATTATTTAAATAATAATATTCAGATATTTTCTAATATATTGGGACTGATTTATTTCATTAAATCAGCATTACTCCAAACACTCTTTAAAGTGTTTTCGAGTCTTCAAAATGATTTTTAAAAGTTAGAGCGGATCCCAAAACTCATTTTTATATTTAAGATCTTCCTTTTAAAGGGGATTTAAATACTCGTTCAAAACTTGAGGGATCCGGCTCAGTGGTGTATTTTACATTCGCAACGAGGTTGCTGTTTTGAGAAAACATCTTGATTACTTGCCCATCGTTCGGGAAGTAAGTTCATCTATTTGAGTCGGCATAAGCAACATGGGCTCAGTGGGCGTCCATGAAAGTGTAAGTGGCTCAGTGGGAGTCCATCAAATGCGTAAGTGGCTGAGTGGCAGTCCAGCATAAGGTCCTATTGCGGCCAGGGTGATGACCAGTGGGGAATTCGTCCATCTACTAGTAGAAAAGGTTACTTATTGGTATCTTTGCCTGATCAGCAAGATATCAGGTTTATGCCAAGGTTTTCTCCTTTCCAAATTCATTGGATATTGCAACTCTGTTTATAATTTTCATAACAGAGGTTTTCAAGGAGTGTATGAAATGTATATATATAGGTGTATATATATTTCGGGATTTAATGAAGTATCTCGTAACTTCATTATTTATAATGATATTCAAAGATTGAATCTATTCAAATCTTGTCTTGTAGTCTCATCTATGTGATGAACTTTTGAACTGATTATAACTTGAACGGTGGTAGTTCAAGTAATATTTGGAAAAGATATAAGTATATTGGGGTATCTTGTAACTTCATATTTTCAACTTATATCTAGTTAATGATTATCTTATGCATATCAAAGATTTTCAGAAAAATGTTGAGACAAGGGTAGATATATGAGATCACCTTGCAACGATATTTTTATACAGTTATAAACTGGAACTCTGTGTATATTATGCATGGAAGAGGACTTCCAAGATTTTGAAAAGTATATATGTATATATACTGAATATTTTGCGACTTCATCGCATTAAGATATCAAACTTGGTTCATTTCTTCTGACCAAGACTTTCATGAGTACTATGAGAAGGCTCATATATTGTTAATCATTATACATATTATTTTGGTGGGCTTGCTGCTCACCCTTACTTTCTTCTTTCATCACACAATAACAGATAGAAAAGATGAACAGGACCAAGCTCCCGATTCGCAAGCGGTTAAAAAACGTTCCGCTGTCTTCTGGAAGCGTTGATGTCGCCGTAGCTGAGGTAGGAGCTACCAATAGGCTAGGTTTTCAACTATTGATGAACTAGACTTATGTATAATATGAATTGTAATAATGGCAAGGAATATGTAAATTTATTCAGAACCTTTTTAAGGTGTAACGGTTTACAATTGTGGAATATAAGGACTTGTGTTATTTTTGAGTGTTCATCTCTGAGACTATAACTTGTGGTGTGTGTGTTTATTGTGGGGTCACAGTACAGAGTAGTTTATTATTTATTAAGATTGGGTGTTATTAAGGGAAATGGAACTCATGACAACCCGGATCCCCGACCCCGGATTTGGGGGTGTTATAGAAGTGGTATCAGAGCTAAGCGTTATAAACCTCAGAGATGATGTGACGTTAAGATAATAAGTTCACTAAGATAATAAGAACTCTCGCCAAGTTCCTAGTCGGGCTACCTAACGTAGTACTGACAGTTAAAACCCTTATGGGAACCCTTATAAATATCGTGATAGAAGCGTAGTTCGTTATCGTATATGGTAGCGGGACTCCGAACCCTGAGGTTGAGGAGCAACAACGCGATGATGTTTTATTACTTATTGGAGATCAGATTATGGATCCGATAGAGCGTCCTAACGCGGGATCGGATGATGTTCATGTTGAGGATGTTGTCCTAGAAGGGATAGTTGCTGAGGAAGATCCCATGGAGGATCCTGACAAGAATGAATAAAGGACCACTGATGAATTGATGACCATGGTTAGGTTGACTACCAGAGGTAGAATTGGTCGGTCACTATCGGAGGTTCGTTCAAGTTTGTAAAGATAATAGCCCCCTTTAACGCGGCTTACTCGTAAGACTGAGAAGTTTGAATGGACAGAGAAATACGAGAACAACTTTCAAGAAGTGAAGCAAAGATTGGTGACGACCCCTATGATGGCGTTGCCGGATGGAAAAGGAGATTTTGTGATATGTAGTGACGCTTCGCATAAGGAATTAGGATGCTTCTTATACAGCATAACAAGGTAATCGCGTATGCATCAAGACAATTAAGGGAATATAAAATTCGATATCCCCACCAATTAGCTTGGGCTCGTGGCAATAGTTTTGCCCTAAATATTGGAGGCACTACTTGTATGGAGAGAAGTACGAGATTTACACAAGCCATAAGTGCTCTAGTGCATTTTCACGCAGAAAGAGCTCAACATGTGCCAAATGAGGTGGTTAGAGCTAATCAAGGATTACGATTATGAGATTCTTTATCATTCGGGGAAAGCCAATGTGGTGGCTGATGCCCTTAGTAAAAAGGAGAGACTCAAGATGATAATGTCTTTGAGAGAGTTTATAAGAGATTTTAAGAAAATGGAAATAGAAGTGAAGGTAACCGGAGCCGGTACCGAAAAGCTGTTTGAGATTGGAAGACAGACCGAATTATTGGAAAAGAACATATTGTGCCAGAAAAAGTGATGAATGAAGGCAGAGAGCCAACAAATAGATATGAGATTAATATCGAGAAAGATGATAAAGGAATAATGAGGTATTCCTATAGAATTTGGGTTCCAAATGTTTAAGAGCTTAAAGATGAGATCCTAGATGAAAGTCATAGTTCAAGGCTTAAGATTTAGGGCAAACCCTGAATGTGATAGTCAGGGAGGACGCCATCAAGATAGAAGGAACCCATAACATAATGAAGTGGAAAATGAGGATTTTAACGTATAAGATAACCCCAAGTATGGGAGAAGGATGAAACATTTCATACTGAAAAAATAGAAGTCGAGCAAGATAAGGAGACCCGAGACGGTACTCCTATATGGAAATTCATGGACC
>NW_027417357.1:0-10700 GCF_009905375.1 Apium graveolens
TCATGATAGTTTAATGCCATGATAAAATAGAGATTTGTTATAATACTTCATTGATCCTTTTGATTATCATGCTATTGATCCCTGAGAAATCTTGATATTGCACCCTGATGCTTTGATTCAACTCTTGAAATAACCTCGATAGAAACTTTATCTTGATACCTAAAAGCCAATCATTTCTTAAATTCATTCATGATTGTTTGATAACCCTATCCTTACCCTAAAGCTTGATACCCTGTTATATCTTGAGCTGATGATCACTTTCTTTATATTTTAACACCTCTATCCTATTGGAACCAGTGATGCTTATCTTCTTGATGTTCTAATACCTATACCTTGTCTACAACCATTGCTTTAAGCCTAGTTTGGCATTACTCTTTCATATTATCCAATAGCCTTGCTCAATTTCCTTGTCAAAGTTCTTGTTTATGGAAACCTCTCAATTACCCTAATATAGTAAAGTCTAGCGGATCATGGCCCTGAGATTTAGTGTCATATTTCCAGTGTTTCAAGTTGATCTATAATCCCTTGATAAAAATGATTACAGTCGAAAGAGATTTTGTCATAAATCGGCATCAGTTTTTAAAATGATTAAAATGTGGATTTTTCAGTCCCAAAGGGGGATAAATGTTTTCTTTGAATGGTGGATCTGGACTGAGACGCGAGTCCTTTCCACACTTATATTAGGCTTAAAAGTTGCCTAGGGATTCCCAATAATGTTTTAGAACCCAGCGAGGTTCGGGATTACTTCGCGGCTGATCACCGGCTGTAATCCGTAGCGTCATAAAATGATTTTGATTAAGAATGATTTTAAAATTGTTTTGATGCAAGCAAAATGATGCCAACTCACATAAGTTTTATCTCTCGTTATCATTGATTATGTCTTTCCATTGTCATTCCTAAAGGTATATCTCGATTTATGTTTTGCGTTGTACTGTTAGCACTTGTTGAGCTTTTGGCTCACTTCTTGCTTTACCCTGATATTACAGCTAGCAGCTATGGTTAGATTCAAGCAGACTGCCCGTAAGACCTGTGATGCTGATGCTTATGTTCGAGCTCAGGTAGAATAAGTAATAATAGCTGTGAGGATTTGGTATTTGTAATCAGATGTAATAGCTGGTAGTGATGGGCTGTTCCAAACCCTAAACTGTAAGATCTTGGATTGGTTGTGTATCCTTCATTAAAATGATGTAATAGCTATATTTATTTCGCTATTTAAGTTGGGGGTGTGACAAGACCAGCCTTTCTCAAGGCAAGTGATTCAACCTGTTTTTTGTTTACACTGCAAATGTGTGTTAATTAGTTCATATGTTGATGCCAGTATCCTGAGTAATCTTGATATACTTGAACCGAGCGATACTTAAATCAATCTTTGTATTATATAGAAATGCCATGAACCCTCAAGTACTTATTGATATTGCAACAGTCGTATCACGCTAGTATATCAAAGTAATTGGAATGTCATGATAAGATAAAGATTTGATATAATACTAGATTGATCCTCTTGATTAACATGCTATTGATTCCTAAAATATTGACATCTCAACCTGATGCTTGAACCCCAATATAAACTTTACCTTGATACCTAAATCCCAGATATTCTTCAAAGTTGTTCTTAATTGATTGATAACCCTTTTTTTTCTTACCATGAAGATTGACAATCCTGATATACCTTGAGCTAAAAATCATTTCTTCATAACTTAACACCCCTAGTATTCATGAAGCTTATCTTCTTGATGTTCTAGTACTTGTACCTTGTCGAAAACCATTGCTTTAAGCCTAGTTTGGCATTACTCTTTCATATTATCCAAGAGCCTTGCTAAATCTCCTTGTCAAAGTTCTTGAATATGGAAACCTTTCAATTACCTTAATATAGTGAAGTCTAGCGGATCATGGCCCTAAAATTTGGTGACATATTCCCAATGTTTCAAAGTTGATCTATAATCCCTTGATAAAAATGCTTACTATTTAAGAGATTTTATTATAAATCGGCATCAGTTTTTGAAATGATCAAAATGTGGATTTTCAGTCCCTAAGGGGGATAAATGTTTTCTTTGAATGGTGGATCTGGACTGAGACGCGAGTCCCTTCCACACTTATATTGTAGGCTTAAAAGTTGCCTAGGGATCCCATTAATATTTTAGAACCCAGCGAGGTTCGGGATTACTTCGCGGCTGATCACTGGCTGTAATCCGTAGCATCATAAAATAATTTTGACTAAGTTATGATTTTGAAAATGTTTTGATTCAAGCAAATGATGCCATCACCCAAAATTTCATCTCTTGTTATTATTAGTTAATCTTCGCATTGTCATTCTTTAATTTATATCTCGATTTATGTTTCGTATCGTACTGTTTAGAACTTGTTGAGCATTTGGCTCACTCCTTGCTTTACCCTGAAATTACAGCTAGCAGCTATGGTTAGATTCAAGCAGACAGCACGTAAGACTTGTGACGCCGATGCGTATGTCCGAGCTCAAGTAGAATAAGAGATAGTTTTTTGTGAGGACTCGATAAAAAAAAATCAGTTGTAATAGATGGTAGTGTTGGGCTGTTCCAAACCCTAAACTGTAAGATCTTGGATTCAGTTATGTCTACTTCCTTTTAAATATTGTAATAGTTATTTATTTTGTTTGTTAAGTTGGGGGTGTGACAATAAAAATGTAAAAACGATTGAGATTGGACAATTCTCGGTTTTATAAAATAGTTTTGTAATTATTCAAAAAATAATTATTAAATCTGTAAATCATTATAATATCATACAACGATTCAAAAATTACCAGAATAATATCACAATGATCTATATGACATTCTGGACATAATACAATTAACCTATTCACCTTTAATCACATTTAAACATCTAAATATCAATAGCAATCAACTGATAATTACCCAAAATTTACATAATAATCACATAATAATCATTTATTGATAAAATAATTACACGCTATATCCTGGATATTACATCCTTCCCCCCTTAAAAGGATTCTGTCATCAGAATCTCCTATATAAACATATGAGGGTACTTTTTTCGCATCTCACTTTCTAACTCCCAGGTTGACTCTTCAACCTTTTGGTTTCTCCACAACACTCTTACTAACTTTACAACTTTATTTCTC
This sequence comes from Apium graveolens, assembly GCF_009905375.1. Classification (NCBI taxonomy): domain Eukaryota; kingdom Viridiplantae; phylum Streptophyta; class Magnoliopsida; order Apiales; family Apiaceae; genus Apium; species Apium graveolens. The sequence continues at coordinate 3,116 of NW_027417357.1, forward strand.
ACTATCTTTTCTTCCTTTTCTAGAATCTCTATTAAATTCTCTACATATGATAAATCTGCCTGAAGTTCTATCGGCTCATATTCGATCACATGCCTAGAATCTGGATTATACTTCTTAAGCATCGATACGTGAAAGACATTATGAATGTGTTCCATGTGCGGGGGTAAAGCCAATTCCTATGCTACCTTTCTGAAATGTTTCAAAATTTCAAAAGGTCCAACGTATCTAGGACTCATCTTTCCTTTCTTTCTGAATCTCGACAATCCTTTCCATGGTGACACCTTCAGTAACACTAGATCTCCTTTTTTGAATTCTATATCTTTTCTTGATTGGTCTACATATTTCCTTTGACGATCCTGTGCTATAATTAACCTTTTCTGGATGACTTCCACATCTTCTTTTTTCTACTGTAGCAATTCGGGTCAAGTATTTTACGTTCTCCGACTTCTTCCCCATATACTGGTGATCGACATTTGCGTCCATAAAGAGCTTCATAGGGAGGCATCCCGATACTGGCATGATAATTGTTATTGTAAGCAAATTCCACTCAGGGTAAAATGCTCGTCCCAATTTCCTTTGAAATCAATGGCACAAACACGTAACATATCTTCAATAGTCTAGATCGTTCTCTCATTTTGGCCGTCAGTGTGTGGATGATAAGCCGTACTCATGTTTAACTTAGTTCCCAAACATTCTTGAAAACTTCTCCATAATCTTCAATTGCATCATGGATCTCGATCAGATACAATAGACACAGGGACTCCATGACGAACTACTATTTCTTTCAAATATATATAAACCAATTTGTCCAATGAAAATCTTTTATTAATAGGCAAAAAATCAGCTGATTTGGTTAGTCTGTCCACTATAACCCAAATAGCATTGTGGTTCACGTTCGTTCTTGGTAAGCCAACTATGAAGTCCATAGAAATGTGCTCCCACTTCCATTATGGAATTTCTAGTGGCTGTAACAACCCGCTTGGTCTCCGGTGCTCCGCCTTAACTCTCTGACTTGTGTAACATTTTCTAACCCATTCCATAATTTCTCTCTTTATGTCTGGCCACCAATGATTTTCTTTTAAGTCTCTATACATTTTGGTACTTCCCGGATGGAATGAATACTTTGAAGTATGAGCCTCCTGTAGAATTTCACTGTTCAATTCTGTCACTGGTGGAATCCAAACTCTGGAAGAAAATCTTAGAATACCTTAATCGTCCTTCTGAGTACATAACTCTTCTCCTACCAACCGATTGATATATTGATCCATTATTTCCTCTAGGCATTTACTTATCTTTTCTAACAATTCTGGCTGAAAAGTCATACTATACATCTTCACTTCATTAGGCTTGCAAATTCTGACTTCCAATTCCATCTTCTGAAATTCCTTGTGTAACTCTTCAGGTATCGTTAACACGTTCAGTCTTTCCTTTCGGCTTAACACATCTGCCACCACATTTGCTTTTCCTGGGTAATAGTTAATTGTGCAATCATAGTCTTTGATCAGCTCCAACCATCTTCTCTATCTCATGTTAAGCTCCTTTTGCGTGAATATGTACTTCAAACTCTTATGATTTGTTTAGATCTTGCATTTTTCTCCATATAGATAATGTCTCTAAATCTTCAAGGCGAAGACTATTGCCACTAGTTCCAAATCATGAGTATGATACTTCTGCTCATGAGGTTTCAGTTGTCGAGATGCATATGCAATAACTTTATCATGATGCATCAAAACACAACCTAATCCCTTATGAGAAGCATCACTGTAGATTACAAAATTTCCTTGATCATCTGGAAGTGACAAAACAGGTGTCGTGATTAATCTCTTCTTCAATTCCTGGAAACTTTCTTCACACTTCTCGTTCCATATAAATTTCTCATTTTTCCTGGTGAGCTTTGTCAAAGGTGTCACAGTTTCCGAGAAATATTGAACAAATCGTCGATAATATCCCGCTAATCCCAAGAAATTTCTCACTTCTGTTGGTGTTTTTGTCCTTTCCCAATTCATAATAGGTTCAATCTTCGCTGGGTCCACTTTGATTCCTTCATGACTTACTACGTGTCCTAAGAATTGAACTTCTTGTAACCAAAACTCACACTTTGAAAACTTTGCATACAACTTCTTCTTTCTTAACATTTCCAAAGATATCCTTAGATGTTCCGCATGATCTTCCGTTGACTTTGAGTAGATCAAAATATCATCGATAAACACAATTATAAACTTGTCTAAATATTCCTTAAAAATTTTGTTCATCAAATCCATAAATGATGTTGGGGTATTGGTCAATCCAAAAGACATTACTAAGAATTCGTAATGACCGTACCTTGTCCTGAAAGATGTCTTTGGTATATCTCCAGGTTTAACCTTCAACTGGTGATATCCGGATATCAGATCAATCTTAGAGAAATATTTGGCTCCATTCAGCTGATCGAAGAAATCGTCAATTCGAGGTAATGGATACATGTTCTTGATCGTAAGCTTATTGAGTTCTCGATAGTCGATGCATAACCTCATGATTCCTTTTTTTTTCTTAACAAATAATACCGGTGCACCCCATGGAGATAGACTGGGTTGAATCACTTTTTTTTGCAACAGCTCCTGTAATTGTTTTGCTAGTTCCTTCATTTCAACTGGTGTCATTCTGTACGGGGCCTTAGATATTAGTTCCATTCCGGGTGCTAAGTCGATCGCAAACTCAATTTCTATATCTGGGGGAAGTCCTGGTAATTCATCTAGACACACGTCTGGAAATTCATTTACCACTCGAATGTCTTCCAGTTTTGCTGGCTCCTGACATTTATCTATCACACATGCAATGAAGTGCTCGCATCCTTGTTGCAGTAACTTCTTAGCTTGGATCATCGTTAAAAACTTCTTCGTTTGCCTCTAACCTTTAAACGTCACCACTTTCTTGTTTGGCGTCTTCAGGATTACTTTCTTATTACGACAGTCTATCTGAGCATCATGCTTAGATAGCCAGTCCATTCCTAAAATAACATCAAACTCTCCTAACTTAAATGGTATCAAGTCAACGTCAAAATTATTTCCAGAAATCTCAATCTCACAGTTTGCACACACTTGGGTAATAGATACATGCTCCTGATTTGCTAATTCTACTGTCATAATTTCACTTAGCAATTCAATTGGACAATTCATCTTATCAACAAAATCTTGAGAAATAAATGACCGAGTTGCTCCCGAATCTACTAGCACTTTTGCACATAAAGAATTCACAGTAACTGTGATGCCCTCAACCCCGGGGTCAGGAGTTGACGTCACCAAACACAGCTAACAGAAAAATAAACAACAAGATTATTATTAATATATACTAACTCGAACACGAACCAAGGTCCGATCCAGGTTCAAGTATGATCCAGGCTACACATTATTACAAACCATTTATTCAAAAACCTGACACACACTAACTTATTCAGCAACTCATCAGACCGCACGTGGTCTGATACTAACTACCTCTGAGGAGCCGGGTCCAGTAGGGGCTGAAACACGGTTCCGCCAAGGTCTGATTGGTCTTCTAGGAATCTGCGATATATATATAACAGGTTGCAAGGGTGAGCATAATTGCTCAGCAGTACCAATGTGACGGGCTCAACCCCGGGGTCAGGAGTTGACGTCACCAACAACAATAATAACAATCATAATTCAATCCAAACCATCAATAATACAGAACTACGACCCCTTTACCAAGACCTTTTCCAGGTTTAAGTATGACTTAGGTTACAACCATTACAACCCAACTAATCACAAACAATCATGACATAACTAACCTAACGCAGCAACTCAACAGACCATATTTGGTCCATCACAACTATCTCAGAGGAGCCTGACACGGAAGGAACTTGAACTCTGCCCCGACTACCGCGGAAGAATCTCCTAGGCATCTGCAATACATATATAAAATATTCTGCAAGGGTGAGAAATTAATTGCTCAGCAGTACCACTATATGAATAACTTGATAAAAATAATTTATGATAAAACAACGACATGAACATAGATTATAGCTCATTTGCAACACATGGTAAACATTCATAAACTGGATACTCAAAACTAGCATGCTTTCAACAAAACAAACGTAGTAGTGTGTTGTGTACAAATACTAGAATTTAATTCTAGCATGCCATTTTCATTTCCAAATCCACTATATAACTTACTTGTTCTGTTATGAGAATCACATAGCCAAATCAGATACGTAGTGGATATGTGAAGACAGCTGATCAGGCTATCAACACCGGACGACTCCCACTATCTTCCCATATATATGTTCCGAAACTCAGAGACTAGCTAGGTCTCTGACCTGCTGGACTAATCGGTTATATAATGCGCGCAACCGAATAAGCCTCTTACGCCACCTCAATAGGCCTACTCTAGCCCCTATGTATCCCATATCTGATCATTTTATCCAGTTTTCAAAACACTTGTACCTATCTCATTTTCAAAATCATTTATTTAACCAGCACACATATAAAATCCATTTCACAATCATTTCATTCGAGATAGGTACCTTTCAAAGTTACTTTTCCCCAAAACAATTTGAAAACAGTGATTTATAACTACAGGAGATACGTAACTTAAAACGTTTATGTTCCATTATGAGAATAAAACATTTAGATATTCATACGTACTAAAGCATAAAAGAATGGTCAAGGATACTTGCCTTGTAGAGTTTTACAACTATTACTGATCGACTCTGAGCCGACTTGGACACTCAGGCTTTATCGCCTAACCACTAGATCCTCTTAGATTCGACTTCAGCATTCAGGTTCTTCGGTTAATGTTATTCCCAGTGAACTAACAATGAGATTTACAGAAGGGGGGGTTGAATGTAAATCTCAAAACTTTTTTAAGTTTTGAACAGTTTCTAAGGCTAAGTGTTTTAATGAACAAATGTGTGTGAATTGCTTTAAGCTAATACAGACAGATATATATTCAAACACAAATATAAAGAACACAAAGAACTTAAAAACTTTTCTGGTGGATTTGTTGTTCCACCAGAGATGTGTTATTTCAGAAAATCTGTGATTCAAAGAATTAAATCACAGCTGCGTCCTAGTACAAACTAGATGATTTTCTCTCTGGATTTTTCTAAACAGCTCTGGAAAATTCACCATCTAATTACTAGCTGCTACTTGGTTTATATATCACCAAGTTTACAAGTGAAGAAAAAACTGTAAAATACAATTAAAAGATTCTTCACATGTTTCTTCATCATTTCTCTATCCAATGCAATTTAGGTTTAGCTGTGAATCTTTGAATACTTCCTTGTTTGCACCAGAATGGAAATGCTGCTTTTTCTTGATTCCTCCAAGAGGCTACCACATTCCAGTTTCTCTCAGTCAACCCATGTGCCTCTGTCAGCTTATGAATTGTCACTATCAACTGCTATTGAGCTTAGCATCCGTTGAAGCTTTTATCCGTTGATGGCTTTATCCGTTGAAGCTTTATCCGTTGAAGCCTTATCCGTTGATCCATTAGCAGTTGAAGCTTTATCCATTGATGCACTCATCCGTTGATGGATGTTATCTATTGAAGCTTTAGAGACATCCGTTGAAGCTTTGTTTCTCATCCGTTGAAGGCCTTTAATATCAGTTGATACTACTTCACTTATACAAAATTACAAGGCATGGAATATTTACAATTAGCCATCCTATTTGCATATCCACTAGTAGTCAACATGACTCATAATTTCCCACAACATTTAAGAATTACAACTTAAATACAGAGAATGAAATGTGCTACAATACTAAACTTATTTCTAAGTAAAGCTACTCCTTCAACGGATAGCCAGAATGGTCTTATCCGTTGAGGCTACAAACACCAGATTTCTACTTAATTGTTTTGTTGAACTTATCATCAAACTTATACATATATTCCTAACAATCTCCCCCTATTTATGTCTACTAGAACTGTAGGCATAAATTTGGGTTTAACTTGATGATAACAAAACACTTAACAAACATATGAACTTAAATAAAGTAGAAATTTAGAAGTGCTGCAAAAGTATGTGTACTGAGATAAAATTGAAGAATTACATTGTTTCCAAGGGTGCTCCTTTAGCCTGAGCAGATTAATTCCTTTTCCTTTGATCCCTTTTTTCTTCCCTAGCCTCCTGTCATTCTCCTCTATTTGGAGTTTGAGTTGTCTGTAGAATTCAGCTTCATCTTCTTCATTGATGTCCAACTTAGATTGCATATCGTTGAGAGTTTCATTACTGGCAATCTTGAGCTAATCTTCAAGTCTGAAAAATCTTCTAACTCCTTTATTTTCTCTGAACTCCATCAACCAATGAGGTGATTTATGAATTGTAATTCCACGCTGTGGGATGAGTAATGTTCTAGGCAAGGCATTGGGCTCCCACCAAGTTTTCCTTATGCTGGCAATCTTGTTGAGAATCTCAGTTTTGGCAGTCCTGGTAAAGCCAGAATCCTTTTTTATAGCTGAGTAGACTCTAACCAAGGTAGAATAGCCTTCATCCAGAATTCTGTAAAGGGGCCAAGTCCTTTCCCCACTTCCTTTGTATTTGAACACTAGTCTTTCTGTTAGCTGTCTGTAGGCATCTATTCCCCTTACTTCCTCCAGCTCATCCAGATAGAGTTCAATGTCTGTAAACTCCTTTATGTCACAAATGTGAACATAATCATCCTTTGAGGCTTGTGGCTTAGGTTTAGGCTTCTGAGTGAATTTGATTGAGGTTAGAGGAGGTGTTGATTTGATTTTTCTTTTCTGTTTCTTTGATGGTGGAGAAGTGGTTAAGAAGGTGGGCAATTTGATGGTGTCACAATCAATTGGTTCCTCCTTAGGAGTGATTGTTTCACCATGGATGTTTATGAAGGGGTCAGGCACAATGGGTTCAGGAATAGAAGGTAGTGGTTTGGATTTTGATTGGGTTTCTTCAGTTTCATCTACAATCTTCCTTTTTGTATTGGCCTTCTTTCTGTTCCCTTTCTGCCATTTCTTTCTTCTTTCTTCCACATCATCACTAAACATGCCCCCCATTCCTACATCTTCACCCTTGTCTTCAATTTCATTCTTTTCTTCAGCTTGACTTGACTTTAGCTAATTTTCAAGCTTTGCTTGTGCTCTTTTGTCAGCCTTTAGCTTTTCAGCTTCTTCCTTCAACCTTCTGGCTTCTTCCCTCTTGGCTATTGAGAATTTGGGATGTGCTTGTATCACACAGATACTCTTTCCCTCTCTAAAGATAATAGCCATGTTCATTCTTTCAACCACATCCTTGGTCTCCTTGTGTTTCATGATATTACCACCCAAAACCTTGTCTTCATCAGGCTTTGGAAGAGGAAAATCCACTCATTTCAACTGAGCAAGGCTTAGAGGGTTCTTTGTAGAGTCCTTGTTGGATCTGTTGTTGGGCTTGAGAACCATAGGTTTCAGATTCTTGGAAGAAGTCTCTCCAACCTTATTCCTCCTTACTGGCTTGAGCTCCATAATGATTGGTTCCACCTTTGTGCTATGGTTCACAGATTGTGATTTTAAAGTTGTAGAACCAAAAATTTGTTGCATCCTTTCATCAATTTTCCTCCTTTGCTCTTTGACTTTCATCTCAGCTGCTGCT